>NC_089810.1:34859578-35012078 GCF_029633855.1 Hoplias malabaricus
TTTTTTTTTTTTAAATCATAAGGTGTGGTCAAGATGAGGGTTTTTTTCTCCTCTTATTTTAATCCATGTGTGAACTCCTTATATCTCTTAAGTCATAGTTTACAATTTTTTGTACCATTTCCCTCTTCGTCAAACAGACTACTGCGTTTAAATTTTGTATAAAACCAGAGATATTTTTAAATCATGTTGGCTATGGTTTAAAAATTGCATTTCTTGTGAAATAGCATTTAAAGCAGTGCAGTTAACTCACAAGTGTAATTTTTCATTTTCCTTTACCCCTGTTTTTAGAGAAGTCAGCTACGTTGTACTCTACCAAATGCAGACCTTCCTCGACCTTTCTCCGAAAATACTCGAGCTATTCTGGTGGACTGGCTCATTCAGGTTCACGTATGTGTCTCGATATTAATTTACTGTTGTTTTAGAAGCGTTTGTGTTTGAATGCAAAAATAAATGAGCAGGAATAATTCAGGCTGATTTTTGTTCTGTTAAATGTTACACAGTTGTGTGAAAGCTTGTGTTACTTTAGTAAAATCATGTTTGAGTTGATGTCGTGAGTGTTAATGTACATAAACATGGCGTCACCTGTATATACTGTGTGTAGGACGTGTTTAATTTCTCTGAGGAGACCCTCTACCTGGCCATTCACCTGTTGAACCGGGCACTCAGATGTGTGAAAGTGTCCATGTCCAGCCTCCAACTGCTGGGGGTCACCTGCCTCTTTGTTGCTGCAAAGAAAGAGGAGTGTCTTCTGCCTGAGGTACCTATTCATCTGTTTATACATTTAATAAATATAAACCTGTCTGATTTGTAGGGGAAAAAAAAAAGGAAATTCACTTTTGACCAGTTTCCTGGACTTGGAGTAAGCCCTAAGTGTAGAATTTAGTGGTAATCAGCTTGCCATAAACTTGATTCTAGATGATCCTTGAAACCTACGTATGTGCAGACCTTGTGTCTGCAGAGGCCTGTTCTATTCATTACCAATCATATTTTCTAATGGTGCATTTCCACCGCATGGATCTGGTTCTACCCGGCTCGGCACGCTTAAAGCTTATGGCTTTTCCACTGGCAGGGCTCCCCTGTGAAATGGAGCCGGTGATGTCGCAAAACCCATCTCTAACAGGAATCACTGGCTTTAAAAACCACACCAGTGTGGGTTCCATGCAGTGGAAAACCACCCACATTACTCTAACACTGGGCTGTGTAGCTGTTTTCTGGCGCAATGGTGCTCTATCCAATACCCCATGGGTTATTTTAGAGTGGTATTTATCCAGAACAAATCATCCAACATCAGTATGTGACCTCACTGTTAGTGTCTCTATGCCATGAAGCACCAAAAACAATATTTTGTAAAATCTTCCCTCAGAGGAGGGAGCCAAAATCCTTACTGCAATAAAGAGGGACACATTCCTGATTTTTCTGTAAGAGGCAATGTCTAGCAACTTCTGCTGTTTGTTTTTGCAGGTTTCTGAGCTGTGTTATCTGATGGCGAATACATACAGTAAAAAGCAGTTCCTGAGGATGGAAAGGAAAGTTCTGTGTGGCCTTCAGTTTGAATTGTTTCACTGTCCACCGATTCACTTTCTGCTGCTGTCTGCTTTTATCGCACGCTGCAGTGACCAGGTACTCCTATATTAAAGACTGTTTAAAAAACAAACTCCCAGTTTCCCCTGAGCACACCAGCACCACCATACTTTTAACTTTGCCTTTTGAGTTGTTGGATTCGTTTAGGAGTTTTATGTAGTTTCTTCAATAAAAAGCCTGCTTTCCCTCTACGATTTCTCATGGACAAGCTCAGATTATTTTTAAGGTCCCAAAAATATGACCCACATGAAACCACTACAATGCTTGGAAAATTACTCTAATGAGACCTAGTAAAATACATTGGAAATGACCCTGAAGGACCCCCATGAAACCAGTGAAAGTTTGGAGGTGGCTTGCTGTTACACAAGATTTTAGACTTCAAACACTTTAAATTCTCGCCAATACCCCTGAGGTTACTGCCTTAATCTGGAAAAGTTGAGATTAGTGGCTGCAGTGGAAAAAAGAGAAACAAAATTATTTATTATTATTATTTTGTTTTTGGATTGGCTTGAGTGGCAAAATGTCTGTTTCAGACCCTTGTGGGGGTCACTGTAAAGGGATACACACAGAGTTGGTAATGCATGCCACAGTGAATGTCTTGAGCCAAGTTGCTATGAAATGGTGCAGTGTGACTCAGTTTCACAGTGCCATGTGATGCTTGGAACTGATGCTCGAGTCTTTTGCTGTGGAAAATTGCTGTGTGTGAGTAACAGTGGCTTGCTGCCCGCAGAGACCGGGCTCCAAATCCCTGTTGGAGAGTGTGTGGCCTAACTATTCAAGTTCAGTATTTGGTATATTTACCCTTGTGTGTGTGTGTAGGTTGTGTGTATGGCCCGGTACCTGTTGGAGCTTTCTCTGCTGGAGGCTCAGTGTGTGGTGTATTTGCCGGTCCAACTGGCTGGTGCTGCTCTCCATCTTGCTCGGAGAGTCCTGCAGGACTCTCAAACTCCTGAAAATGAGTCAGCCTGGTGTATTGCCTCTTCAATCCACGTGGGCAGGTCAGTCGCACCAATATTTTATACGCACACAGTGGTGTAGTTTCCTTGTTAAAGAAATGTTCATTATTTTTCCAAAATCAACACCTTCTCAGTTTCTTCTAAAATAAAAGGGTATTAATCATTATGTTCCTCTAGAGAGATGTTACACTATTGAGGCATTGCTGTGAGGATCTGATGATGTCAGGTTCTGATGTTGGATAAATATTATTCTGGACCGCAAAGCACTCCAGTCACTTGAGTGCCATCTCTCCAGAGAACACAGGACCACTGCTGGTTTGGGGGGCTTTAGACCCCTCAATGTTGCCCTTAGACTCGTGGGCAGCTGCTCCTGTGTCCTATTTTAATATTTTTCTGTAGACTTTATAAGCTTTTACTTGGATAAACTTTACGTATCTGACTTCACTTGTTATAAGGAGTATCTATAAGCATGTATGTGCACATTTTTAGTTGCAGTTACAGGGTGTACACTCACTAGGCAAGTCTCTACCCTGCCCTGTCCAGTTCATTTGACTAGTGAGTAGGATGCACTGATTTTTAATTTTTTGGGCCAAAGTTATAATCGATAATTAGCACCTCGGGGGTATCCGATACTGATATAACGATTTATTTTTTAATGTTTTGGAAATTAAAGCAAAATTAATTCTTTATCATAGGTTGTCATAGTTCTTAATGTTGTTTAAGCGTATTAGTTATATTTTATTTATATTTTTATCAAAGATTTACCGCTGGTTTCACATGAATGGTTTCTAAAGTGGCGCTAACTAGTGCAGCACAGGGTTTGTGTGGGGAGTGTATTTGAGGAAAAGTTTGTAATCGTTTAACAATGAAAATTCAGACACTGAATGATTCTGTATCTATTTAAATGTGTTTTATATCTAAGGGCTCCTGTACTGTGGTTGAGAGTATCTTTGTCATTTAACCTGCTGTGTGTATTTACAACGCTATCTGTGTGGATTTACTGAGTGTCTCCGATATTATAAAATACTTTTTACCATGGAGAAATTAATTCTAGAAACAGTTCTCTGTAGAAACTGTGAAAAACATCCACCCGGTAGACACAGTTGTGTATTTACAGGTGTCAGTGCATATATAAGGCACGGTTACCTTTTGTAATTTTGGCTAAAATGGCAGTGAACGCTGAACAGTGCCCAGATCCACACAATACGATTCAACTGGGCCAAGTGCACATAAAGACAGTAGTCTGTTACGCTGCATACTTTTGCAGCTGTTTTCACGTTATTCTACGGTGGTCAGGGCCCCCACAAGGCAACAACAGAGTAGGTAAAATGGGTGGTTGATCATTTCTCATAGCAGTAGTGATGCTGACGTGGTGGTGTTAGTGTGTTGTGCTGATACCAGTGGATCTTATCGTGGTTACCCAGATATACGGTAGGCCTTTTTAAGCTCTGCTACCTATATAGTTGGTGAATTCAGAAAAGGCGAGGTATGTTTGTTTTGGCTAGTGCATATTATTAAATGTGACTTTTGCACCCCATTTGATTTAAATAAATAAAGTGACATGCATGAATGTTACTACTCAGAAATTAGTGATAATTGGGGAAACCTTAGCAACCACTTTAACTCTGATCACAAACACCACTGCAAATTTGGCACCTTGGTATCCCCTTCAGCAGCTCCAAACCACTTGCATAGTAACCACCTGGAACACCATAACACTTTACATCCATTTAAAGTACTTTAACATTGCTTTAGAGCACCTTAGCAACCAACTGAAATACCATAGTAGTAATCAGTTTTTTCCTTCCAATAAACAGATGACTGTTTGTTTTTCAGTGAGGCGACTCTGTGCTGTATCATGCAGATTATGGTGAAGGCAGCTGCTCGAGCATCCATTAGTGAAACCCGTGCTACTTTTATTAAGTTCTCCACACCTGAACTACTGCAGGTGAGCCTCCACCCAGCATTCACCAGCACCACTTGTCTGCTAGGGCAAAATTTTGCCTGAGGTCCACCTGGAATGCTCCTGGGCTCTACCCTCACATGGACACGCAGGATTTCTCCTGATGAAGAGTGTAGGGGTGGTAACGCCCTTAAAACAGCTGCGTGGACTCTGATCTTTTTGGACTGAATGTAGTTTACTGTTTTAGATTATATTTTCCAAACAAAGAAAAGAGAAATAATGTTTAAAAGTGTTTATTTTAAGTGATGGGATGTGTAGGTGGAAATACAAACTGTAGCACTTCATGAATATGTGGGTTTTGGGGGTCAATTGTTTGGTCTGTTCTTCTTAGTGTTTTATTCATGGAAAAAATAAATCAATGTCTTAACGATTCTCATCACGTGTAATCTTTTATTGAAATGGTACGTTCTTTCTGTATTTTACTCTTTACCGCGTCTGTTTTCCCCTTTTTAGTCTTTTCTTTTTCTTCTCAATCATGCCTCCTTGCACTTTTCTAAATCTTTTTCTAATTTTGTTCATTCCCTCTGTTCGCTGTTCCTACATCTGTTTTCTTTTTCTTTTGTTACGTCTTCTTTTTATCCCTCCCCACTCTATTTTCTCTCTTGTTCTCCGTTCCATGTGTCGTCTCCTTCCTTTTCCCGACCCCCGCTCACGTGATCCGAGGCGTGTGCTGTAGGTCCGTCCCATGCCTGCGCTCACGTGGCACCGCGCACCATCAAAGCTGATTGGTCGCGTGGATAAGCGCGCGTGAGCTGAGACGGAGGAGCGCGTGCAGCTTTTTTTTTTCTCCTCCCTCCTCTCCTTTAATTTGGTTTAATCTTTGTCGTGGATTTTTTTTTTATTGATTCTATGGAGACCGTTTAATGGAGACCGTTTAAAGTTTAATGCTGTTTTTATGAGTTAATTTTAATTATTTATCTTCCACTCGCCCTGAAATCCTGTTATACCATACCGCCCCGCCCCTACACGTGTTGCGGCGCCGATTGGCCGAGTGCTGGGTCGTGTTGCGTCACTCGCGCTGGTAGTGGGACCGGGTGGAATCGGGCGTTTCCATTGGCCGTCGTCTTTAAAGCCCTTCCTCTGTGCGTGGAGTGGGCGTGGTCTTGCTCAGGTGGAGTGAACGCTCGGAGTTTGAGGTTTACAGCAGCAGGTTGAGTTGGCTCAAAACAGTGGCAAGGAACATGGATTCAGTGCAGGACTGTACACTAAAATAGGGGATAGTTTAAGGGGCCGGTTGGGTTCGTTAGTAGGGCACTTTAGGCGTATATCGTGGGGCAGTCAGGGTGGTTATTGCGTAAGTTCCCGGAGCTGGACTGGTGGAAGAGGAGAAGGTAAAAAACAGTTCTTTTCATTCTGAAGTTCGAGTTGTCCATTCCACCTGAAGTGGAGCAGCGGATGGAGAAGGAGATAGATAAGAAAACAAGCAGGAAGATGAAGCCGTGTTTGAGTGTCTTGTTCAAGCTTAAAAAAAAACAAGTTACAGCCCTGGCACCTGACGGAGAGAACTCGAAGCTAAATTTTCGCCGTAAATGTTGTAGCAACTCAAATATGGTGCCCGGCTTTCATTAGTGTGAGATCATATGCTGTACTACTTACCGTGAAACGGGGAATTGCAATAAGAATGTAACTGAGTTCTGTTTAGCTTCATCTTCTCTGCTGTGCGTTATTTTGATTGTGTATTTTTGTGCCAAGTGTCGCGGCTCCGTGCCAACTTATAGTATTACATAATAGAACGGGGGAAGGGAACACCACACACACAATCTCTCATTCTCAGTCTGCCTGCCTCTAACAGCTCTGATTGTGATAGAGAATGATCAAAACTGAGCATGTGATTAACGCTAAAAATGTTGACAGCTGTAACCTGTTGCTCCTGAAGGCATTTAGCTGAGGTTAGAGTTATTCATTTTAAAGTGTTTTTTCTTTTGTTGAAAATGCACTTTAACTCCGCCCAAACTGCTTAAAATAAGGTTTAATCACTACACGGTAAATTAGTGAGTTCTCTGCATTCTAATATTTAATACTTTGACATTTCTAGGTGTGAAGCACCTCGTGGAGCAGGCTGTCCTACCCTCCTCAAATTACACAGTACAGTTTCTGCAGTGCTGAGCCAGGAGTAATGAGGCTCCTATCTCCCTGTTAAAAGTCAGCAAAATATTAGTGACTTTGAGGCTGTAATTTTAAGGTAATAATACAACTGTGTTCATTTTAAATAATTAAATATACTGTCACATCAGCCAACTGATGCCCTTCCAAATGTTTTGTGATCTGATCATAGGCCCTTTGTCCACCCCCCCCCCCCCAAAAAAAGAAACTTTTTAAACTTATATTTTCACATATTTCTACCTTCCTTTGTTTTTGCTTCTGCTTTTTCTCCATTTTCTTTTTTCATTATCAGTGAGTATCTGCTAAAATTAATAGCACAACTGTGCCAGCTTTAGCCAACATTTCCATATGCAGGAGATATACATCTTTGTTTCTACACTCATTATCCTTTCTCTCAGCTCCACTGACCAGACAGTGGCACTTTGTAGTTTTACAGTAATATCGGTTGCTCCTTGCATTGTTTGCCACTTTCTCCCTGCTCTTCAGTGCTCAGGACCACCACAGAGCAGGTATGTTTTGGGTGGCGGGGCTTTCTCAGCACTGCAGTGACACTGATGTGGTGTTAGTGTGTGTTGTGCTGGTAGAAGTGGATTAGACACAACAGTGCTGCCTTCAGTGTCACTGCTGCTGTCCACCACCCAAAAATATCCAGCCCAATGACGGGCCAGAGGATGACCCAACACAAACTGTGCAGCAACAGATGAGCTGCTTTCTGACTCAACAAGGTGGACCAACGAGGTAGGTGTCTAACAGCGGACAGTGAGTGGACTCTGTTTTAAAAACTCCAGCAGCACTGCTATTTCTGATCCACATTCACACACATTAACACACCACCATCACATCAGTGTCACTGCAGCAATGAGAATGACATACCACACAAATAATACCTTCTCTATGGTGGTCCTGTGGGCATCATGCTCAGTAAAGTAGAGAGTGAAAGGGGCAAACAAAGTATGCAGAGCAATAGACAGACTACAGTCTGTATCTATAGAACTAGAGTACGCCATCGTAAGTGGAGCTGAGAGAATGGACAATGAGTGAATGAGAAAGCCTTTGGCAACTAAGATCATATTTAAATTTTCAATAAGCGGTGCTTGTTTAAAATATATAATGTTATAAATTTTGCAATATATAGTAATGTTGATTTAACATTAATAAATACTTCATGTTAAATAAAAATAATGGTAAAATAGGTATTGGATGATAACCTCAAATAATACTGGACTGCCACGAGAAGAGATGTGTAAAGGGTTAAACCAGCACATTTTCACACACTCAAAGTTTAGCTTTACTGTAATATTTGTAGGTTTTACATAGATGAACTTTTTCTGCTCAGTTTATTCTAGCGCTGTATACAAACATTTAAAACCTACATACATATGTGCGTAATACAAACTATCATTCGTTATCTGTAAGCCAGTGTGTATCCAGTTCAGGGTCGCGGTGGGTCCAGAGCCTACCTGGAATCATTGGGCGCAAGGCGGGAATATACCCGGGAGGGGGCGCCAGTCCTTCACAGGGCAACACAGACACACACACTCACACCTACAGACACTTTTGAATTGCCAATCCACCTACCAACGTGTGTATTTGGACTGTGGGAGGAAACCCACGCAGACACAGAGAACACACCACACAGACACAGGGAGAACACACCAAACTCCTCACAGACAGTCACCCGGAGCGGGAATCGAACCCACAACCTCCAGGCCCCTGGAGCTGTGTGACTGCGACACTACCTGCTGCACCACTTTGCCGCATAATACAGACTACTTGACTTATTTTATGTAGGTCTTTCTTGTCGCCTTGAAAACAGCTCTAACTCAACTCATGAATAGAAATTTGGTGGCACAGTTAATGCATTAAACCCTTAAACTCCTGAACAGCTGACCTTCCTTAGACTGCTTTTGGTTGGTACTAACCCCTGCATACCGTTAACACCCCACAAGACCTGCCAGTTTGGAGGTGTGAGCCAGTAATCTGGCTCTGGTCAGATTTGCTCAGATCCTTACGCTTGTCTGTTTTTACTGTTTCCAACACAAATTCATTAACTGACTGTTCATGGCCGTGTAATGTATCCCACCACTGGACAGGTTCCATTTTAAAGATATAGTCAGTGTTACTCTGATTAGACACTCACTCCACTTTTGGTTATTGTGGTATAGAATGTGTGTAAAGTAATACACAGTCCAGATAAGGTTTATTGATTAAATTATAAGTGTATCTTACTGGAGTACTTATACAGTGTAAGTAATTGTTATTGGTTATGCATTAAAGACTGTGGGTTATAGATTATATTATTTATTAGTAATTAAAGGTATGGATAGTGACATTTATGGGTTATAGATCATAGATTGTTCAGTATGAATTATAGGTTCTAGGTTCTATTTTAGCCCTGGTTCTGCCTGTTTGTTCCTGTGTTCCCAGTACCCACAATGCCACTGGACTCTGGTTTTGTGGGGGAGCGTCCTGCTCGTCCCGCCAGTAAGAATGACAAAGACAAGTGCAACAGTGCTGCCTTGCTGGCGTCTAGATCTCGAGCCCTGAGTCAGCAGGAGAGTGGTCGGGAATCCCGCTGCAGCTCTGAGAAGGATTCCGGATACTCAGGTCACTGTTTAAAGAAATATTTTTATAATTATCGTATTGTATTCACGTAGCCTATCTTTGTAGATTTCTTTGTGAATATGAAGACTTGTTTTACACGTTTTGCCTTGTGACACTCCCTCTTTTGGATTTGAAGAACAGAAGCATTTCTCCATGGTGCTTTCTATTTGCAAGACATAGCTTCACTTTAACTGGTGCAATCTCATCCATAACACTGACAATTTTTGAATTAAAACTATTCAGCAGATCATCAACAGAGTTGGACTGTACATTTTACTCATGAAAAGTGTAGCTGTGCAGTCCTTTATAATCCTTTTCTTGACACAAACTCTTCTATCCCTGATGACTGGTGAGGTCCACATATCAAAGAACACACAGTTCTGACAACGCGACTTCCTTCAGTCACTGATATGTTGAGGCTCTCTGAGATAACAATATCCAGTGTGTGACCATGACAATGTGTACTCCCTGTAACATGCTGTGAAAGGCCAAAAGAGTCCAATAGCGTGTAGCTCCTTGGCAAAACAGTCCTTGGGATTGTCGATATGGTAAAGTCACCAGCAATAACAAAATGGTCAAAGTCAGTAGAAATAAAAGACAGTATCTCTGCAAATTCATCAATAAAATTAGCACTGTACTTCGGAGGCCTGTAGACAGTTACTAGTAATATCTGTGGTGTCCCTTTCAGAACTACACAGAGGTACTCTAATGTTGTGAAGTCACCAAATGATAACTGCTTGCACTTAATCCTATTAATTCTCTTTCTCTCTCACACAGATACTGGTTCTGATTCTCTGCAGACTGATGCAGAGGATCAGAGGAGTGTGTCTGAGCTAAAGCAGCACAAGGCCTCAGGTGTCTTGAGTCCATCTGATCAGGGCAATCACATCTTCGTATCTCCAGAGCTCACTCCCATCTTCATAATTAAAAACGTTGTTGTAAAACAGGTAAATAACAATGGGTTCAGAGATCAACCGGTAGTAGACAACATGCTCATGTAAAGGACTCCTGGTCTAAGCTGGATTTCTCAATGACAGAAATGTGTAGAACTTATTTTTAAACCTTGTTTCGTGTCCTGTGGTTCCAAACCACCTTGGCACTTTGAAACGTCATTTTAGTGCGCAGGAGTGTTAGCTCATTTGTAGCATGTATCATTATTCATATTTAAATTCTTAATAATTTTATTCAGAGCAAATCAGCATAGGATCAGTGTTTTGTTTAGATTATCTGATTCATTTGTTATAGAGAAATCTAGACTCGAACTAGTTCCTTTTATTTATATATGGACCTAATGAGCACAGAATGGCCACACCACTTCATTCGTCTCTTTAGCTATTTCTTTACTAATATTCATACAACGTTAGTTTATTTTAGTGGTGTCAATCAGCTACAAGATTTAATGGCTTTAATCACAATATGTTAATGATTGATTAATCATGATTACTTTGTAATTTTGGGAGGGAGATTAAACAAAGGTGAAAAATGTGCCAGAGAGAGAGGGGTAAGAATGTGTTAATTCTGAAATTGAACAAATATTTTAGCAAAATATATAATGTAATCTACCTTCTGAACTCCACAGTAGCAGCACTGTTTACATCACCACATAAATTTGAATTTCCCTCTGGGATTAATAGTGATCTATCTAAATCTGCTAATATATCAGCAGCCTCTGTAAAAAGTTAATTATGGGCAAATTTGGTTTAAAATAAATAGATTTCCAGATTTATCACGTGTCGAGTTAACATTGACAGCACCAGTTAATTTATGACTCAGGAGTCCAGATGTTATTTCCTAACGAATTCATACCTGGAGACAGCTATAGTCTGTGTGTTTAAGTGGAATTACCGCAGTTCTCCGTTTCCATGGGTTTCCTCCACGTGCTCCTGGTTCCCACAACAGTCCCAAAACGCATGCTCCTATGTTGATTGACTGTTCAAAAGTGTGACAGAGGGTGAATATTTGATGCCCTGGAATATTTGATGGCACCCAGTCCCTGCCTTGTGCTTATTGATTCCAGTTAAGTGACTCTGAACAGGATGAAGCAGTTACAGGATATGAATAAATAATTAATTTCTGTTTTTAAATCTGCTGTTTAAATTTCTGTTCCTGTATCACACCAAGCATGGTTTTGTCTTTATTGTAAGGAGTCCTAAAAGTAAGAAGTGACACTTTACATCAGTGGTTCCCAAAGTAGGGGCAGTGGGGGGGGCACATCCCTCTTTTGCAAGGGGGGTGAGGGCACAGCAAGGCAAGTGAATGACACAATTTAACCATAAATGTGATTTGTCATTTTATTGTGTCTTGTTCAATAAGACATTGCAGTTTTCTATGAATTACATGTTTAATCGTTCGTTCTTTTTTCCTCCCCTTTAAGCCGGGTGAGTCTGGCCAGGACCATGTTCTCCAGTCTTCTCTTGGTTGGGGCTCTGGGGGAGCCAGCTCTCAGACGCACACACACCTCTACTTGCTTCAGCCAACGAACCTGGGTGCCACCCCTGTTCACCTGCTCAAACCACAGACCAGAAGAGCTGAGAATGCACCCAGCAAGAAGGGCAAAAACACATATCTGCCCATCCTCAACTCCTATCCCCGCATTGCCCCCCACCCCAGCAAAAAGAACCCTGAAAAGCTTCTGGCAAGTAGGGGGCACACCACAGATGAGCACATCTTGAGTAAGAGGATCTGCACAGAGGAGAAGCGTGAAGAAGTGTCCACATCTACACACACTCCTGAAAAACATCTGCGCAAACAACTGGAGAACCGCCAGTTTCGCAGATCTGATGCATTTCTGACCCCTCAAAAGCGGAGGAGCCCTCCCACTCTCAACCTTGGTTCTCCATCTGTCTCCAGTTCAGAGATGACTTCTCCACCTTCAGCATTTGAGTCCAGGTCTTTATCAGACAACAAGGGGCTCCAAAAACATCATTTGAGCTCCGGTCCCGTTTCATTGGACTGTAGAGGGCTCCAAAAACATCCATCAGGTCTAGAATCTAATTCCAAACATGCCCCAGTTTCAGATTCTGACTCCAGAGGGCTCCAAAAGTACACATCCAGCTTAGGTCTGGCTCCAGCAGTCAGTAGGGAGTTTCAAAAACCAACATCCAGCTCAGGTCCTGATTCTGCAACCAGCCGGAGACTCCAAAGACAGGCCCCAGGCCTTGGTTCTGGTTCCAGAAGGCTCCAAAAACATGATCCAATTCCTGACTATAATTCCAAAGGGCTCCAGAAAAACTCTTCAGGTCCTGATTCTGACTCCACTCCAGCAGAGGGTGCTCTGCCCACTTCTGCAAAGCACCGTCGCTTCCTAAATACAGTAGAGATCCTGAGCCAGTCCGGGCTCTTGGATATAACTCTTCGGACTCAGGAGCTGCTGAGACAGAGCATCGCAACAGAGCAAGACATCACAGAATTACGGCAACATGCCCAGCTTCTGTGCCAGGTGGCAGAGGCAGGGGAGCAGGCACCAACTGCGTGGGCACAGCTCCACCAGGCCATGGTACAGTGCGGCTACTACCCCAGCCTTAATGGCCTGGTGTTAGAACCCAGACAAAATGGAGATGAAGGACAGCAGGAAGTTGATCCAAGATCTGATAATCCTGCCACCTTCAGTTATGTAGTTAGTGGTATTATAGGAGGTGAAGAAATTGCCCCTCCGTCTCCCCTCTTTGCTCCAATGCCCTCACCATCTGGCACTCAAGGCTCTGCCACCTCTCCAGAGCATGGCAGAGGTAACATTGTCAGTGCCAACATCCCAGTGGAGATCCCGATGCCTCCGGACAGCTCCACTCATGGAGGACTGCTTTAAATGGTTCATTTGGTTTACTGAATTGCCCCCAAATAATTTGAGCTTTAGTTGTAGCACTGAAGCTATGATAGATAGCCCCACCAGTTAGCATCAGGCAATCATGCGGGCATGCCTCTGCCCCCATCCAGTAAAACCTCCACCAGTTATGATGCAGAACTGAGGGTGAAATTACCTCAAACGTCCTGGCTGATTGGCAACATTCTGTTTGAGTGGATGCCCTTGCCATCTTCATGTACAGGGTTACCTCTCCAGGTCATAGCAGAGCTGTTGTCTCTGGAATTGCTTTTAGGCGCCTATGAAGCTAAAGCAGTGGATGAGATTTGCACTCTCCCATTAGGCAATGTTTGAAGTTTGATGACGTTTATATTCAGTTACAGAATAATGGAAGCCCCATCAGTTTGCATGGTGCAAACCTGAAGGAGCAGACACCCAACACATCCTAGCTGCCAACATTCAGATTAAGAGGGGAAAGCTTCTGTCATCTGCAAGTATGAGTTTGAAGGTTAAGGTTAGTGGAGGTGAGGAAGTCACTCCTCCTTGCTCCAGTAAAGGCCAACAGTTAGTAAGGCATTAATTGCATGCCAGTTTAAAAACTAAAGAAGCAAAGGTACTAAGGCTGTATTCCATTTACCTCACAAGTCAGTTGTCGCAGCTTGGATTGACAGCAGACCTGACCTGAGCACATTCATTAAATGTTCAGACAGCACTATGGCCTGGGTGGTCATAGGGTAAATTCAGTTAGCCATCTAAACAAATGGCATGTTGGATTGTACAAACTAATCAGGGAACTATCTTGACACTGTCTTCTAACTTTGAAGAGAACTGTTTCTGTGGTCACCTCATGTAGAAAAAGCAGTGTTTGTGGATAGCCATGTCCAGGAGTTCATTACAAAGGTCTTCTTTAATAAAGTTACTTGGACTCTACAGCGACTGAACAATCAACTGTGGTCATAAACTGTCATTTAGTCGCCATCACAAATATTTTGAAAAGAGACCAGCTTTGTCATTGTCCATAGACTTTTCAGTCTTCAGATATTTAATTTTTGGTGAAGGAAGTATAAAGAGTAGTGTGTCGTTTGCCCTCCCAGGACCTACTGAGAACGAACTGAAGGCTCTGTCTTTTGGTGGTGCGTCACCTCATTAATGATCCCTGATGAACAAACTGCCCATGCAAACAATACCAATTGATAGTAGCTCATTTCGCAACATTTAAGCATGCAAACACCATGAAAACATGTCTACATAGAGCAGTTGGACAGTAATTTGTTTGCCTGGTGAGGGTCTCTCTTTCTAAGTAAGAAATCCAACTTATGGGGGCTTTCCAGTGGAAATTCCTACTTTGCATTTTGAATGTAATACAGCAAAACTATGTCCGGGTTGACCAACATCATGAGCACTGTCAGACGATCTTATTTAAATTTTCCTCTGCTAAATGTGGTGGTTATCTCTCAAGTTTACTTCTTGAGTTTTTGCAGTGTTGGCTCCATCAGTAAGCATGGTTTGAGAACAGAAGGAACAAAGACTTCAGACATGTCCTGACTTATAATATTGAATTTATTTTGCAACCCACCACAAGCTACCAAATGTAATGTAGCTACTGTGTAACTGAAGTCCATAAGCAAAATACAGAGCTAAAGGAGCACCAAACATCCTGGTTGATCAATAAAATTAAGTATAAGAGGGGATACACTAGCCATATGAGAACGAGGTTAATGGAGGTGAGGAAATGATACATAACCCACATGCAATAGAAACTCCAACAGTTAGCCTGCTAGTGCAAAATTAAAGGAGCAAAAAGACACTCCTGATTGAGCCCCTACGTTCAGTATAAGAATGGGAAAACTACTAAGAGAAGACTGTAAATGAGTGCATTTGTATTTAAATCTACAAATTCCCAGCTTTCACCAAATATTCCTCTTGTGTCTTTCGTCACTGAAGCTACTCTAGTTAACAATGCAGGCATTAGTTGGCATAATAACTGCAAATTTGTTAAGTAGATAACATGGTAATTTAACTGTTAATAATACGATTTTGAAACATTGCTTTCAGGGTAATTTCTGAAATGCCAGGGGTCCTAGCAACATCCTACTTAACCTTAGACATGCTTGAAGAGAAAATAGTTTAAAAGGAACTGTACCAGAATCCTTTTTACTTAATTTTTCAAAATATTTCCTTACAGCACCTAACCAATAGTAACCTAGCAAGACAGCAAACATGATAATCCCAGTACCAAATGCATATGAAGTGAAACCACGAACCACCTTTTTTGTTGTTGTTGTTGTTGTGTAGTTAGCAATTTAATGCTACTTAAGTCTTTCACACTAGATCAGAAGTCTTCCAATCTGGACCTTTGATCCAGGTTCCAGGCAGAGATTTTTAAATGGCCGGCAGGTATGACACTATAGCAACAACTGCTGAAGTACATGACCAGCCAGGCACAGCCTCATACTGGCCAGACATTTTAATATCCCAGCCAAAAGACCTCTTTTAATTAATATATAACTGTAATTTAAACATCCTCGTGGCTTTTGTCTGTTCCTGTATAGTTCCCCCCCCCCCCCCCCCCCCCTCAGCACCTGTGGTACTTGTGCTCTTTGATCCTTCCCTGAATTTGCCATGGCAACGCTCCCTGCTGCATTTACTCTCAAGCCTCACATAGAGGCCCTTCACAAATGCTTCAGTAGTAAAAGCCATTGCCATGAGCACATCTTCGCTTATCACAAACAGCATAAATGCCAAATTAAACAAAGGAAATAGAAATCCTGTGCTTTTAGGGTGTCTTCTGGCCACTCTGGGGCTCTAAGCAGCTGTTTATTCTACTTATATCTAGAAATGTAACGTTATTACAAAATTAAAGACCTATGTCAAGAAGAGGGTCACCTCAGAGTAGCTTAATCAACTGTTGAATGGATGTCTGGATGCATTTTGTCATCCTGAAAACTCAGCACTGTGTTGTGAATTCTCTCAAGGAGGTGAAAGTTAGTTTTAGAGATTTTAACACTGTTTTCGCTTAAGAGTAAATCAGTCTTCACCTTTTAAAACTCCTTTTAAAACTTTAAAACATGTTGGCCTTGTGTCCCATGATCACTAAAGCTTTATGTGGCAAAATGGAAGATAACTGAGCACTTTTATTTTGCAAGGAGCATGTGATAAACCACTGCCCATTTGCTTATTTTTGACAGTGTGATTGTTTGAAGTTTAGTCTGCACAAGTTTCTCAAATTTAAAGGTAACATTTAAAAAGGGAATTCCACTTGTTTTTCAAACATCTCCATAGCTTGGTGTTTGAGGCATTCACGGTAATGAAGAATGGTTTATTGTAAAGAAACGTGGGCTCAGATTTAAAAAAAATTATTATAATAAGGAACCAGGTGTCCCCTTGTCTACAACCCAAATCTATCATTTTACTTCCTCCTCTCCACAACCAGCAGACCACCACTTTACAGATTTTTATGGAATGATGATGATGACTAGCAGCTTTGCGCTCCTCCCATGATCCAGGTTGGCAGGTGAATTGGCTTCTCTAGTGTCCGTAAATGTGAGTGAATGTGTGCGTGTCGCCCTGTGATGGACTGGTGGGCCCTCCAGGGTGTGATCCTGCTTTGCGCCAGTTATAAGTGATTCTGGATGGGCTGCAGCCCCACCACAACCCTAAACTGGATAAGCAGTTACAGACAATCAAAGAATGATGATGGTGACTGAAACAGGATAACCTCAACAAAAGTGTTCTCTCTCTCTCTCTCTCTCTCTCTCTCCATTTTTCACATCCTTGAGACTTGCTTTGTTTATTATTTTAGAAATATTTGTGTTTCAAGATGTCATTAAAGCTCCTCTTTAAAGTCAGACTTTAGTAATTATAATGCTGATAAATGCACAAATAATAAAAGATGCTCATTCAGAAACAGCTTATTAAATTGTACATTTGATTTTTTTAATCTCTAAATCACACAAATCATCTCACAACTGTATCACACACAGTGCACTTCAGTAAGGAAACTCGGCAGCTAGCAGTGTACATAAACAAATAATCAGCCTTTCCCCTAACGCTGGCCGTCCCCCTAATTCCGGCCACTGCCATATATGGTGCAATTCTGCTCTCTCTTTCTTTGCCAATCGCATTGGGTAAAACATAAAAACCCAAGTTAAAAAAATCACTTATTTAAGTATCTCTAACAGTGTTGTAATTCTTTGTGTGCAAAAGTGCATGTAGAACACCACACATGTCCATTTCGCGACAGATATTTCCTTCAGTGTAAAAGTTAGCTTAGCGGTTAGCTTCCTTTTCTCTGAGGGGAAAATCTACCGCCATTGTAGTCCTTACATGTAGAGTACGGATACCAACACAGGACAAACGTAATATCATTGTGAACCTCTCAAAACCACTGCATGTGACAGCAACTGTCTCGTTTGACTGTCACAAGCAGGGGAGGTGGCCGAAGTTAGGGGGCACCAATAATCTTAGCAGTTTTGGCGCCTGCTTAAACAAAAGCGTTTTTATGTAAAAGCATATTTTCTTTCAAAGTCATGCAAGTCTTGGACATTAATCTACACACATATGACTCCTGAAAATGTTGCGTTGAGTGAGTAAAGTACTTCTATTTATTTACAGTTAGCTAAGATTTCTAATATTGTATTTACAAGTGGCCGGAACTAGGGGTACATACGCTAGCATTCACGCGTTCTCGAAAATTCTCCACTTCGATGTACCTTTTGAACCTCGAGAGTGCAGACTCTCCCATTCTGAAAAGCTGTAGGTGCTTTTTGTAGACTTTGCAGAAGACTACTCGTGTGTTTTGTCCTTGTCTTATCCATTGTTTGTATTTGTTGTTTTCTATGCAGCACTAATTAATACGGCAACTTTCTGCATTTGTAAGGAGTTCTCAGACTCACTGTGTCATTGGGGAGGCGGCTCACACATGAAAACACACTGGCAGATCACAGTCATTAGCTAGCAGGGTATTGTTCGCAAACATGCTATTTGAGCCAGGCCTTTTAGGTGAACGTTAGGAGCAGTTCATTCATTCTTTTCTTTCGTGTAACCAGGGTAGAATGCTATGGTGATTTTATCATTTGTGGTATAATGAAGAGCGTTAGGAACCCAAAGAGTCGGCACTTCTGGGTGAGCCGAATCAAATGATCTTTACCACATGCATTGGTGCTAACGAGTTTTCGTTTAAGGCTCTGCGACTTATTTTATTTTTCCATCTAATAAGGGAACTATTCAGCCATTTGTTGTGAATGAAATACAGTTACAATTTTAAGCATTTTATCCAAAATTCAAACCTGGAAAATACAACATTAACATTCAAGCATTTTCAAAGATTTCAAGCACCCCTATGAACCCTGTATATTCAGGGTCAGCATGGTGGCGCTGCAGGTGTAGTGTGTTTAATCCTTGCCCTGGATCACTGTCTGTAGGGAGTTCTCTTACGGTGCTCAGGCTATTTCAAATTATTATTAATTATTATTAATTATTAATTAATTTATATTTAATTAACCGCTATATGTGGTGTGCACCCACTACAGAGGAATGCCTAGAGACAGCATGAAGAAAATACGAGCTGTTATTCGTTCATTGTTGTGTTTTTTGTATTGATTGGTTTTCTTCTGTTGATCAGCAGCTCCTTCATCTCTGCTGCAGACGCTTTCTGTATTTCAGCTCTCTGTTTCCGGGTCAAGGGGAGGTCAGCTGCAGGGGTGCAGAGCTGGACCCATCGCTGTAAACACAACATTTTAATAATTTGCATTCTGGGAGTATTTAATGATTTATACATTAATTGATATATTTTTACTCTGCTTTGTTGTGGACTGGGATGTAACACATGTTACCTTTTGATGTATTCAAGAATAGACTTTAAATTCGTTTTGTCCAAAACGTTCAGAAGCAAAGAGTCAGATGCCTCTGTTGGTGAATGAAACCAGACGTCCTCCTACAAAGGTTCTTCACAGAAGGTTATGTGAAATGGTTCTGAACACACTGCTGATTTTGAGGTTTTGTTTTTTTGTCATAGTTGTGGGAATAGTGTGACCTAAATAATCATTAAAAATAAGAACCTTGGCAGTGAAGTACACTATATGACCAAAAATATGCTGACACTCTTCGTAATTACTGAATACAAGCCATGCGTGAATGATGCTTTACATGCTTTAGACGTTTAATGATAAAACTGCATTTGACAGACTGCAGGATGCTTCCAAATTGAATACTGCCAGCAGTAAGGTTTGGTAATGGAAGACTAATGGGTTAGGGCTGTTTTTAAGGTTTAGTTCCTGTGAGGTTTAATGTTGATCCTACAGCACCTAGAAATATTTTAGACAAGTATACATCTCGGACTTTATATTTATATATTCTGACTTTGATATGAGTTTTGTGTTTGGCCCTTTTTAGGATTTTACCCTGTTAGCAATGTGAGCCCTGTTAACTAAATTAAGTGTATAAAGGTATGATTTTAGAATAAGATTACACTTGTAAAGTTTTATCAGTTGTTTAAATTACATGTTATTAATTGGCTTGTAAACACCTTTAATGTCATAAAAGTCTTTTTTTTTACAGATATAGAAAGGGCAACAGTGACCTCTTTTTTTGTCTAATACTGAAAGTGTCAGAACTTACTGAAAATGTTATAAGAGTAAGCTAAGACCTGAGAATGTGAATTTAGTTATTTCATATGTTATGGTACACACCACATTATCATCATTGTCTAAAAAGACATTCTGTCAGTAGTTAATTAATTATATTTAAATGGTTAAACTTGACAACAAATGTATGCTGAAGCTGACAGGGTTAACGTCGACTGATGGAGAAGACAAAGTAAGGTCTTCTGCAAGATCTGATGTTTAACACTAGATAGATATGGGTTCACTATTTGGCAAATTACTTCACATACCCTTTCTGTGTGTTACTTATAAAATACGATTACTTTTACAACCTGATTAATATCCATTAACAGATTATAACTCCTTTATGATTCCTTATAAGTGTAGTCTTATTTAAAAGTGGTGCTAAATAAAATGCTATATTTGTGTAGACATAGAGACCCCTGGTTCCATTCACCACCACCACTGTAAAGACATCTGTGTCCATAAGTTTCTCTACAATCAACAGCTTCACACCAGAACACACTCAAACACTTTGTTTAAACCTCAGACACTGGATTATGGGGGACATTTTAAGATTTTTCCTTTATTTAGGGGCTGGTACCCCTCCAGAAAAAGAGATAGGTCAGAGGCTGAGGCTCTAGCTGAGAGGTGTGTGTAGTTTCGTACCTGCTTCAGGGGACCTGTACCTGTCCATAAGAGAATGACAGCTCTGAGGGGAACCAAGAGGATGGAGGAGAGTGCCATGGCCCAACCCAGTCCATACGCCCAGTCTGGGTAAACATACCATCGGTTGAAGGTCAACGGCTGGTACTCTACCAGAGAGCAGACAAAAGACACCTAGAGAGAGAGAGGAGATGAGGGCCCAGTGCTCCATCAGAGAACAAGTAAGTTACACCTAGAGGGAGAAAGAAAGTGAGAACAAACTAGGCTTTTTCTTTTACTGCCCAAAGTATCTATCCATCAGAAGACAATATTTAACATTTTTGAAAGGAATAATCAGGGGCTTCCTCTTTCTGTCAGAGAAACTGTGTTGTTCTTGGAGAGGAATCCTTTTTGATCCTTTCCCAAACTGCTAAGAAATACAAAAAATGTTCATGAATGGTGTGAGTAACATGGAAAAAAAAGAGATTCCCCAAATCTTAATCAGACTGAGTGTGTTTGGTATGTTCTGGAGAAACAAGTCTAATCTGCTGCTAACCTCCTGGTGCCAGAGACCACAGGACCCTTCTGAGGTCTTGTGGAGTCTATGCCTGGTAATTTACTGGCACATTGGTGGCCTACACAATATTAGGCAGGTGGTTTTTAATGTTATGGCTGATTGGTGTAACTGTATGTTAAATATTAAATATTAATAAGATGAACACCAGTGTACAGATTCTCACGAGTGAAACGAGGGGCGTGAGATATTTCCAGCAGAGTTTAAAGATGAAGTTTGGATAGGATCCAGTCATGTCTTCGATGATGTCACACATCCTGTCAGCACCTGAGGAAAACAGTGGTCATAATATATTCCATGGAATTATTGAGCTTTACTAGTTGTTGCCTAGATTTCATATTCATATTTTCATTTTCATATTCTTTATGATATATTAATGGTACAGACACCTGTGGCCTGGTAGTATGAGAAATTGTGTACCAAACCCAGGATAAACATGGCCGCCCCCATGTAGGGTATATGCCTTATTGGGCATAAATTTGTTCATTAAGGCACTACAATTTAATTTAATTATTATCATTATTCATCTTATTTGAGCTGCATTTTTACAGAAAACTATCTTTTTCCTAAATACTGATTGCTACATTATGAAGTGAAATGCTTTTATATATTCACCATAAATCCAACCCACTGCCAGAGACTGAAACTCAGCTAGGAATAAAAGACAGGTTCCATTACAGGCGTAATAATCAAACAACTGGAACACAAACATCCCCCCCTACAGGAAACACAGAGCAAATACAACAAATTATAAGTGATTCTATATGTATATAAAAAAACACAAATACACACACATTCATACAAAACATTCATGCACAAACATCCCCCCTATTGAAGACAGAATAATCCCAACAAATCACAGGCCCACTGCTCCCACCTCTGTGACCATGACCATTTGGCTGAAGAAGCAAAAAATACAGAAGATGAGGAGGAAGAGCTCCCTGCGTCCTTTTCTGCGAAGAACAGCAGGAAATACATCCATCACTGAGGTGATCAACACCTCCATCGCCACAAACTGAGGATAAATAAAAACAAAGAGCTCATAATTCACTTATCAGGATTTACAACTAATTTCTCTGAGCTCAGAACCCTGAACACAGAGCTCCCCAGAGACTGAGAACAAACACAACTTAGTACAGCTACAAATGAAGAATAAACACAACTTCTATACTCTGAACTCACTCAAAACTAAGGACAAACAATAATCAGAACTCAGGACTCACTCATAACAGGACAAACATACTCAAAGTGCTCTAAGTACTCAGAACACACACATCTTTAGTCCACTCTAATATTAGCCTTGTGCTCATATTACACTAGTACCTGTGTATCAAGTCCCAGCAGGATGATCATGATGAAGAAACACACGGCCCACAGCTGAGGAAATGGCATCAATGCTACGGCCTGAGGATATGCTATAAATGCTAACCCAGGTCCTAACACACACACACACACAAAACATGCACACAAACAATTTACAGTACAATTATAAATGTCAGAATTTATGGAAATCAATTTTGAATGTAGCTGTTTTAACAGGAGTTTGCAAAGTGTTTCTAATTCTAGAGTATCCTGATTGGTTGTTAGATATTTGCTGTTTTCCAAAGTTTTATGTTTACTGTATGCATTTGGGTTTTTAATTAGTTGAAAATTTGAATTAAATTAAAACATTCAATTAATTAAATTAGGTATTTTTGGCATTTTGTATTATATAGTGTATTTACGAAACATTTCAAGTTATTGAAATTTGTTTAAGTGGTAAAGTCATGCATTCAAACCATGTTATATAGTACTATGACATTTATATAATTATAAATATTTTAGAGTGTGTAGAGTACTGTACCTGACTCAGCAACCTTCTCCACGGCAACTCCCTGCTGAAGGGCCATAAAACCTAGCACTGAAAACACTGCAAAACCAGCCACTACACTTGTACAACTGTTCAAAACACACAACCAGATTGTATCCCTACACGAACACACACACACACACACACACACATTAATATGCACACACATATATTAATATATAAATATTAATATATACAAACACACAAACACATCACACACCCCAACACACTAATGATTCCCAGCACTAAAAACACTGCACAACCAACAGTCAATACAATCATACATCTCATGCAGAACATATTTTGCATTTATATTATTTCACCTGTAACAGTTGTTGTTGTATTTATTGTAGCTTCCCAAAACAGCGAGAGCACCCACAGCTACACTGTAGGAGAAGAACACCTGACTACCTGCCTCCATCCACACCTGCACATGTAACACACACACACACACACAAGCAGACATTATAAAGGAACAAATGAAGAAATAACATTTTTTCAGATTTGTTTCCAGTGGTGGTGACTGGAACAAGGTGTCTGTGTCTAAACATATATTCATCCTATTATTTCTTTTACACAAACAGCTGTGGGCTCCACTTTATTACAATTGTGTTGATGATGATGATGATGATGATGATGGAGATGGAAAATACTAGAAATATCAACAAAAGGCTTTTTTTAAACTTCACATCATCCTGTATGTCCTTCTCTACCAAGAATTAATTTAAAGCACCTAGGAACTTAAATCTCCCAGTAGAGTCTGGCTCCTCAAGCCTCACAGTGTAAAAACAATAATGTTTTCTTATGAAAATCTTACCAAAGTCTAGTTAAATGTCTGGTGCATTTCACCAGTATGGCTCTGTTCTCAATGTATAATGGGAGATCTTAAAATTGGTGAAGCTTACACAACCTTTGCCCTGACCACTCACGAGACTAACATGGTTCTGCCCTCTGTTCTTTTCTGAAAATTAGCTGAAATTAAGACAGGTAAAGACATTACATATTATTTAATGGCTCTCAAACATGGAGATTAGTAGAATTAATTTAATAATTAATTATTAATAAAATAAAAATTAATTATCATTTACTTCGCTATGTAGTGCTTATGCCACCGCAAACCGTGCATAACTATTTCCGCTACACTGTCCAAAACTCCACAACAACCAGCTATTTAGTAGCTCTGCTCACGGAGCCCGATAAGACTTTCACGGGCCTCGTGTGAGCCTGAACTGTTAGCCTAGCCGCTCCAAGTTACTAACCCCACTTCTCCGAGCCGAACTACAACTGCCGCAGTGAGAGAGAGAGAGCATCTGACAGAGTGAGTTTCAGTACATGTTGAGGTACAACTTTATGTTAAATTTGGTTGCTCGTAAGAGTGAAGAGGCCAGTGTTTTTTTTTATATTTTATGGGCCACAACGCACACTAGCAACGATTCGGGCCTGCAACGAGAACTAGTTAAATGCCGGCTTAGGGTGTGTGGGGCCCATTGTTGTGGGAAACAATTTTATTACTTTGTATTTGTTGACAAATATCCTTAAATGATGATTAGTTAAATTAGCATACTCATTGTGTGAAATCCTGTACCCTATATGCATTTATATGAATGACTAACCAGCATTTACATTATGTATTACTTACACATGTAGTTAAACATTTTTGCCTGGCCAGATAAAGAATGTCTTCAGGGTCACAACAGGCACCTGAATATTGCACGTGAAGAGCTGAGTACTAACACGTGAAATTATGCATATTAATATACGCTAATCAGCCAGAAACGCCTCACCACCAGGCTATACGTCATCTGGGGTATAACTGTTGGAGTCAGATCATGTGAGGTCAGAGCTTCACTTGGGAGGGGTATCACACTGTCTCAATGTGTTAAGTTCTCCTGGATCCAGTTTTGTTAAATAAATACTTTGATTTGCTTTGAACTTCACTGGACTGGTGTCTGCGACTCTCTCGTGACGGACACGCCTTCCCCGAAGAGGGAGGGTGTATTTTGGACCTTTTTGTTATTTTCTCATGAGTTGGTAAATTTTAAATACTTTGAGAACGGTCCAAAGAACATTTTTATCTTCACCATCACATTGTTTGAGGTTAAAGGTTTGTATTTCTTAGTATTTGTGTCTATAATAACCAGAGAATTGGGTTTGTTATAAAGATTTCCCTTAGAAATAAAAAGGGACTTAAAATTTTGTGCAATATCTAGTGTGTATATAAAATCCATATTTTGTTTCATTCCAGATCCATATCTCTTAGTTTGGGGTGTATTCAATCAAAACCATTTGCAACCTATTGTCTTTAAGTTTTGTCTTGTATTTTATTCAGAGAAAGGGGACTAGTATAAATACAGCCCATTTAGTAATTGGAGGCACCACCATTGTATATGTATAGGTTCAGAACTATGCATATTTTCAAAAATAAGGGCTAAAATATTGATAGTCATCTACCATAAACCTATGTAACCCAGGGTGCTCTAACAGGTAATTTCACCAAGAGAGAAAATTCATTATAACCTGGTGTAGGAGTGTTACACACAGAAACCGCACAGTGACCAAACCTTTGTGCTGGCGTTTGACTGGTTGGTGTACTTTGGGCTTATAGTATGCTTAAGGTGGCACCTGAGGGTCGGCAAGCCGCTGGGGCTCCGGATAAATGTAGAAAATGATGCCCTGTAACGCCCCTGGCAGGGTCAGACCCCGAATCAGTAAAATCAGCAACATCACATAGGGAAACGTAGCAGTGAAATACACCACCTGGAGACAATGGAGGAGAAAATGGAAATATACAACAGACCATTAACTTTGTGTCATTTCTATGTGAAGCTTGAAATGACATAAAATCTAAAATAATGCTATTAAACTTCAACACAGCTATAAACCAAGAGCCGGAACAGATAAATCCTCTTAGCTCCCACGGTGGACAAACTTGCTGGTGTGTGTGAGAGAACCATGTTTGTAGAACTTTTCTAAAGGTTTTTTTTACCCATTCAAATCTCTCGAAGAACCTTTTGTAGCACCTTTACATTTAAGAAAACACTCCGATGATGGTCAAGCCAGAGCTTTAGTCTACAAACACATCAGGAACAAAATAACACAGTGTACACCTGGTCTCAACCACACACACATACACACCTTGCCAGTGGACTTGACTCCCTTCCAGATGCAGAAGTAGCAGATGATCCACATTGCAATGAGACAGAGGAGAATCTCCCAGTTCACCTTCCCCAGCTCCTCGATTCCTCCGGAGATCGCCAGCACTCTGCGTCTGAACACACAACCAGACATGTGTGTATGTTTATTGGTGTGTGAACACTAGTGTCTTGGCAGACAGGATCAAAATAATGTATAGATCTACATACTTTATATATAGTATATCGTCTCTGTCCAAAAAAAAGCATGTATGTCCAAAACAGCTTTACACAAAAAGGGAAAAGTCTTAACTTTCAATGGATGTCATTTCTATTGGTCCATAACACGAACCTTTATGCCAAAACACAATATTTTATGGATTTCTGTGCTCAGTGTTGTATCTGCTTAAGGTTGAAGACTTACAACCTCTGGATCTTTTCACAGTTTAGAAACTAAATTTCAGGTTATTTTGGAAAATCACAGTCTGGTGATATATACGATATTTCCATCTGTGTGCAGACTCTACTATTGTTATTATGTATCGTTCATTTGTGTGTCTCAGGTCTTGTGTGGATCAACAGGTACTCGGCTTAGTCTCTGTACAGAAATTTGTTGGACTTATATCATGTGTTAACTCAGGTGTGTGGATGAAACCTATATAACGTGTGGTAGTGTATTACTTTGTTAAGAGACTAGCCTGAGTTTGCCCTGTGCACAAAAAGAATAAACATTTACTCTGCAAACAGGAATCTACTTCCTCCCGGTTCATCACATGAAAGGAAAGAATCATTCGACATCAGCTGACCTCACTAATGTTTATGTGGAAGAGTGTAATCAAATGCGCACAGAAATATTACAACATCTAGCCTTCCCATAAGAGTGGAGACTATTACTGCAACAAAAAGAAAAAACATTACCCTCCCGTTTAATACCCATCATTTTAGAATAAATGCTGGGAGAGCTGCAGTGTGTTTACTTACTCCCAGAACTCAGTTGCTGGTGAAGTTGAATTCATTTGTTCTGTTCCATTGAGTGTCCAATTTTTCACATGAAAATTACAATGATCTGTGGAAGAAAGAAAACCACCTCTTCTTTATTTCTGGATGAAATTTCCTCAAAATTTCTGAAAAACATTTTAAATTTCCAAATGGTTTTCCACATCGGCAGCTTTACGAGAGAAACGTTTCTTCAGGTGCCCTTAAAAGATCATTCTGTCATTTCATCACAAAAGTTTGTTTACTAATGTGGCGTTTTCCGGGACGAAGAAACAAATTGCATTGTAGCACCTAAATGAACATGTTTATGCTCCACAGAGCAGATGCCCCTACATGTTGACAATCACAGAATCTCTGGCACATTCAGGCCACTAGGTGTCAGTATAATCTCTGTGGAATCACTGGAGGCGATTGATTGCTACTTTAAGATGGTTTTGATGTATTTCTGCTGTTTACCTGTGTTCCAGGAGTTGTTGCAGGTGGCCCAAGGCAGCTGAGCACTGAAGGAGAACACCAGGTAGAACAGTGCCCAGGCCAAGATTACAATATAACACATACAGCTGTACAACGCAATGAGCTGTCCAGCATAACCCACACCTGATCAGAAGATAAATAAACAAATATTTATTTATTTAGAGAGAGGGAGCATCATGAAATAATTCAGCTTGGGCATATTGTTAATAATATTAATACCATTATTTTAAAACATGAAAAAAAATCCATATCGTGATAATAGTGATATATTGTGGCCCAGAGCTGCCAAAGTGAAATATAAATGTTCAAAAAATGTAATAAATAAATAAATTAGTGCATTTTTGTCAGAAAAAAGTGACAAAAACTAGTGTCCTGCGACATGGACATGGACCAAATGCCATGAGCTGGGCTTGTCTTGGGTTATGGTATGTGTTGTGTTGGGCACACGTGGGCGAAATATCTACCCCTGGCCCATATAAGGTGAACCTCTGGCTGAGCTGAGGTAACCAGACTTACTCTGAGTCAATGCCATCCTTCCAGGACAATGGTGGACTGTAAGTGAACTGCACATATGCCACATATTTACTACATTTGGGTCAATTTTTTTTGTTGTGAGTTATTTCAATATTTCTACCTTTATTTATTTCTGTATTTTCATTGCACTATATGATAATTGGGTGGGCAGTCCTAACTTCACTCGAAAGCAGTATTGGTCCACTTAGGAATAAATTAATAAATGTTAGAAATGTGGAAATACTTACATATATACATAAATATACTGTAGAAATGCAGAATTCATTTCGAGACAATTAATTAGTTATGTAGTTTTTAATGACATAATATATTAATTTATTTATATATTACATTATTTGTGTGACTTTACTTATTAAACATTTTAAAAAATTGCATTTATTTTTAAATTTGGCACTCATAAGAGCTATAAAATATAGTATACAGTGATTATAGACCTAAGTATTAGAGCACATGTTGATTTTAAATCTATAACAGAGGATGTAGTAATCAAAGCACTATACAGAACTCCAAATGAAGCAGTTAGACTTTTTTTCCAGCTGTAACTGTGTTGTGTCCTGTGCTGATTCGTTGTTTGTTTAAATATTAAGCCAAAAGCTTTCGTTGTTACACTTCAAAGGTTCCAAAGATTTTCAGCAATTTGTTTCTTAATCAGTGATCTGTTTCACTAACATCTCTTTTGCATTTTGACTAAAGAACAACTAAACAGATGTTTGATGCTGACCGTTCCTGTAAATAGTTGTTTAACTGAACATTTTAACTTTCTTAATAGTACTACATGCAAATCAATTTTATAGACATGGTGCATTTTTACGTATTTGTACGTGTCTGAATCCCTAGTGAGGTGCCTTATTAGTCACTGCTGACACAGGAAGCTCAAAATACATTTTAATGAGGGTGTTAGACCATTTTACAATTAATCACTATTAATCATATCAGTGTGTGTAGTTAATCACCTTTAATACAAATTCATCAGTGCATTTAGTTATAGAATCACTGACAGACACAAGACAGAGACACTCCCACAAACCCCATATCTAGAAAAGTTGGGACATTCTGTAAAATGCATGAAAAACTAAATCTGTGATGTGTAAAATTCACTTGATCAGAGAAAACACTGGATGTTGTTTCTTTGTTTTTTTCCCCCAGTGGTTTCTTTGAACATTTGAATTGTATTATGTAAACAAATATAACAAATTTAGAATTTGTTTCTTGCAACACACTCCAAAAACGTTGGGGCAGGGGCAAAGTGAGAGTGAACATTTATAGAATATTTCATAATAAACAGGTGAAGTGGTAATAGGAGAGAGGATCATGATTAGGTAAAAAAGGAGCTTCCACCAAAAGGCTCATTCTTTGCAAGTATAGATGGGTTGTGGCGCCCTATGCTTTCCGTATCACTGAGAGAATTGTCAAAAACAGCATTTGAACTGTTTGAGACACTGGAATTCCAGCATTTGAACATTTGAAATGTTGTGATGCATCAGTGACGGGTGACTTGCAGGAGTTTCCATTGATGTTTAAGCTAACATTGTGTTTTATAGAGACACTCTCAGAAAAAAGGTATGGTATAGGTACATTATTGGTCACTAAAATTACAAACAGTGTAAATGTTCCTTTAAAGGTACAACAGTGGTTTTAAAGTCCAGTTTTGTTCCCTCAAGGTACAAAGGACAGTAATTTTTAATTTGTAACTCTGTAACAGTGCTTGTTGCCATCAAGATTATGCTACGATAACATAGCACCGTAGACACAGATCTGTCTCTTATACTGCATCATGAGGAGGACAATCAGGCAACATCAACCACAGACTTTTGAGCAGATGAAATCGTGTCTAGAACGAGAATGTACACAAATACCACTTCATTCATTCTTTCATTATCTGTAACCCGTTATCCAGTTCAGGGTCGTGGTGGGTCCAGAGCCTAACTGGAATCATTGGGCGCAAGGCGGGAATACACCCTGGAGGGGGCGCCAGTCCTTCACAGGGCAACACACACACTCACACATTAACTCAAACACTCACACCTACGGACACTTTTGAGTTGCCAGTTCACCTACCAACGTGTTTTTGGACTGTGGGAGGAAACCAGAGCACCCAGAGGAAACCCACGCGGACACTGGGAGAACACACCACACTCCTCACAGACAGTCACCCGGAGCGGGAATCGAACCCACAACCTCCAGGTCCCTGGAGCTGTGTGACTGCGCCACCGTGCGCCCACAAATACCACTTGCATAACTTTAACAACTGGTATCCTCAGTTCTCAAATGATTTAAGAATGAATTACAAGGAGAGCTTTTGTAACAGTGGTAAATATGCCTCTGACTCAATATTTTTGGAGTGTGTTTTGTTTGTCAAATTCATGTTCGTCAATGTGTTGAAGTTTGTCAGTGAAAACACTGGAATGCTTTTCTTTGTGTTATTTAAGTAAAGCTTCCACAGAATGAATGTGTCATAGATTCTTGCTTTTATTTCATTTTACAGATTATTAACTCTTAGCGGTGGCTTGTTCGCCTGCTGGCCACATTTGTGGATCAGGCTGCATTTGTATTTGAGCGGGTGAAATGCGAGAGGAAAGTCTCAAAATCCAAAAACCCGCGAGAGGAAATGAACAAATGCACGTTACGGAAAACACATGAGAGACTTGATCCACAAACTCAGATTCTACATTTTACAAATAAATTTTAAATTTGAGACTTTACAAATACATTCAATGTAAATTTAAACAAATGTATTTATTTTCGCATAAAATTGTGATATATCTATGAAAACCTAAAACATGTATTTAGGAATGTAACTGTATTTGTACAAATTGCAGACTGTGAGACACAGATTGGGACGTTCATTTGTGAACAGTGAAACATTTGTGACTTGTGTTTTATTTGTGGATTAACATTTACGCATTTGTAAAGTATTTTGAGACTAATCTCTCTCCATAGTATTATTCAATGTAACATTTAAATGATATTAAATACTTTCATTTTGACACATTTCATTAAATAAATCATTTTAAGAGAACTGAGGTGTATTGAAATGCTCACATACACAGAAGAGGCAGATAGAGCTAATATTAGATACACAGACATTGAACAGAGTTGTGTTTTTATGTCAGTAACATGGGTTTCAATGGGGTGCACAGGGAGTATACCCTTACTCTGATTCTCTACATCATGTGCAGAAATAGACCCAGATAAAAAGTGTTTCCCTTGAAAGAGTAAACAAGAACACTTGAAAAAACCAACTTTAATGGTTTATATGATGCAAGAGAAAAAAAGAGCCAAATATTTACATTCAATGTGCTCTTTGTTAATTAGAACTTTTCATCAAATGATGTGCTGTGTTGAGTTAATTGGGGAGTTTTATGCTAAGCTGCCTTAAAGGAGCTCAAGCTCTACTTATAGAAAACTAATACTGAATGACTAATATAGACTTAAATATTCTCATGACCACACAGTGATGTAATGTACATGCATTTACAGTTCTGTAGTAATTAATAAATAATTAAAGTAAATAGAAATTAGTTTCCTGACCCTCAGCTAGTGGACAGAGTCGTTTCCAGCAGGTGATTCCTCCCTCTTGAGTGTACTGCCCTATTGCTGTCTCCAGCAGGAACAGTGGAACACCGCACGTCACCACAAACACCAGGTACGGAACCAGGAATGTCCCTGAGAACAGAGGAACAGAAGGAAGCTATGAACACCATCAACGAATCCTGTCTCATCCTTTATCAGATCTTCTGGCAGAATACACGCCTGTTTTTCTCTTTTAGGATCATTTTGGTCTAAAGGAAAAATAGATGTATGTAAAATACAAAATGCATATTTATTTACAGATTTATTCTGTTTACAAAAACTGTTTTCAAAACTCTACATAGATGAGAAGGGTCTTAACACATGTTCATTCCTTTTTTACAAATACAGATTTGTGGTTCTTAGTGATGCCAAGCAAAATACTGTCAGATTATAAAAGAGAACCAAGCAAGTGAGGAGTAAATGAATTTATTAACAACCATACTGCTGCTGAACTGTGGACAAACACTCAGTATAATATACAAATCAATCAGTATATTACTGAGGTACTTTTTTCAGTATGGGTTTAACTGAGGAAATGAATAGGAAACCTGCAAAGCAGCCATGTTAATGTTCTTACCTCCTCCGTTCTTGTAACAAAGATAAGGGAACCTCCAAACGTTCCCCAAACCCACCACATTCCCAGCCACTGCCAAAATAAATTCTGTTCTACTGCCCCAGTGTCCTCTCTCCTCTTCTCCCCCATCTCTGTCCATCTCCAGCACTTTTCTGCCACCTTCTAGAGTAAAATTTAATACAGTAATTCAGCAGCGGTGATGATCTGAGTGCTCTGTTCCAGATGTGCGTATAAACAGTTTCTGAGACTTCTGACTTCAGATGAGTTATAAAGTTAAAAATTGTAAACACATAAAGCTACTGATTGACTTAGAGTGGCCAGGTGTACCTTCAGACTAGAACAAAGTTTACAGTTTGGAAGTAAACCTTCCAAAAAGAAGAAGAAGTAAAAAGATATTCTAAACCTGCTTATAATCTAGTGTTATTACAAGTGTACTGGTACCATTAAGAATAAGACTAAACTTATATTTATAAATTATTAAATTATGTTTATTAGTGTTATTTTTAAGGTATTGTAAACATGTAAAAGCTCATTAATAAACATTTGTAAAACAAAGAAAAGGCATCGGTGACCTGTTGTTTGACAAATGTTGAAAGTGTCATAACTTCCAGAAAATGTCTGGGTAAAGAATATGTCAACACTGTCACGCCCTGGTCCTGTCATGTCTGTTTTCCCTGCCATGTGCTCTCTTAGCACATGGTTCTGTTTGTTATTGTCCATGTGTCCTCCCATGTCCCGCCTTTGTTCCGCCTCCTTGTCCGTCCTCCTTGTTATCTCTTTCAGGTGTGTCCTGTCTGTGTTATGCATTTAAGTTCCCTTGTCTCACTTCCTCTTGTCGGTCATTCATTCCAATTCACAGTCTTGTTGTTTCCCTCCCTAAGTCATGTTGTGTTGCTTTATGTCGCTCAGTCCAGTCTGTTTGTCTCCGTCGTGTCATGCGTTTCAATCCCTAGGTCATGTTGTTTTGCCTTCTAGTCTGTCTGTCTCTGCTATTACTCGTTTCATTTTCCATTGTCTTGTTGCTCCCAAGTCTGTCTGTCTCTGTTGATCCTCTTTTAGGTTTGTTCTGTGTAGTCCACTGCTTAATACTCTGTTTATGACTCTGTTCAGTTCTCTAGTCTTTATGTACCATTAGCACTGTTTAGCACTCCATGTTTATGTTTAGTCTGTTTAGTACTCTGTGTTTAGGTTTCGTCTGTTTAACTGTGTCCTAGTTTAGTTCACTTAGCTCCTTTTTGTCCAAGTCTCTTTTAGCTCTCTGTTTTGTTATTCTTTTTGTAAATTAAAGTTCACTGTGTTTTACTGTGTGCGCCCGCCTCCGTCAGTCCGTCCCGCGATTCCTGACAAACACCTTAGAATGAAAACTGCAGTTTTGTGTTAACTCCTATCATTACAAGTTATTTGTACTTTGTGAAGTTGAGATATTCTATTTATATTGAGTAACTTAACAGAATGAGGTGTATGTTTACTTAAGCCCTACAAAATAATTTTCTTAGTTCATTTTCAACTAAGAAGATTGGTTTCAACTGTTTGAATAGTTGTCCTTGAAATTACGATAGGTTATGTAAGCTAGTAAAATGGTCCCATGTCTATAAGGCCACAGATACTTCATGGTTGTGTTGTAACGCCTTTATGTATATTGCATTTAAGAAAAAACTATCCAAAAAAAGGTAACTATCCAATAAAATTTTTATTTTTTAATTATTTGGCCACTTACTCAAAAGTATTTACTTATTACAAAGTTATTGTATTACAGTATTGATAAAACCACCTTTACCTGTTTGGTAAAGGTAAAATAATCAGTCCATCCTTTGTTTTTCCAACTACTATGCACTTATTTGTTATTTCAGATGGAAGCATTGCTGCATAATGAGGGAAATTTCACTTGAAGCAAATGTGAATCCATGCACACATACTCTGTATGTATTTTAAGAAAAGGCTGGCTTTGTGCATAGTTTAAGGGTAAGACTGGTTGAGCTTGCACAGACTGGGTCTCAACAATAATTATCTGTTCAGATAGGCAGATAATTATCAGATCAAGGCAGTCATCCGTACAAAGCTGAACAATAAAAACAAACTTTGGAAATTTTATATATTTTATATATAATATGTGATATAATATATATATATATATATATATATATATATATATATATATATATATATATATATATATATATATATATATATATATAGAAAGATCCACCTTAATCATACCTGCTTACTGGGGGTCCTGATCATGTAAGGAATCTTCTGGAATAATATTGAAAGGGAACATATAATTATGCAGCGGACACGACTACAGTCTGTAACTGTAGAACTGCAAAGTGCTCCTGTATGGTCAGTGGAGCCAATACAATGGAAAGGTAAGTGAAAAGCATATATGTAGATTGATGTTGTAGTGGATATGATGAATGTGTATTAATTTCTAATAAGAAATTTTGACTTTCTGAATATGTGATTTTAAATACCCAAGCTTTCACTAGTTCTCAGAGACATCTCCAAACCAAGATCGGAATTTGAGATTAGCATCCAGAGCAGGCTCGTAAAACCTCACTCCAGGAAGTTTACGACCTAAGGTCCCAGGGTCAAGAGGAGAATCTTTGCAAAATGCAGAGAGAAACACAGACCCACCTTTATTCCATGTCCTCTTACACCTTTTTAAAGACTGTTAACTCTAAAAGACTCAAACATCCCAAAGTTCTTACATGGAAAACAAGTTGTATATGGGCACAATTATTTGAAATTAATTCCATTTAGACAATCAAACCGGGTGGAATTAATTTACATGTGTTTAAAGTCATTTTTGTTTTATATGAATTTATGTAGAACCAAGGTAGCCACATACTATGTGTGTAGTTGGTTAATAATTATGTAGAACATGGTTGTCTTAATGATATTATTTTGTGTTAACATCTAAGCTTTTATATTGCAAAAGTATGATTCAAAATCTTGGAGATGGTCTTCAAGCCTTTGTCTTGTCCAGGGTCATAAATTCTATGTGATGCCACTACCAAGGTACAGGAAACAGCCAATCAGGAGCAAGAAATGCTCCAATTCTCCCTCATTGAGGATGAATCAGGTATTCGGGCGGGTTTTCTAAACTCTGGTAAGAGCCAGTCACACACCACACTTAGCTCACGATTTTAACACTCCTCTGAGACACACTCTTTGAGAATTTGGGAGTGGAAGACGTTTTTCTGAAGAATGTCTCTCTCCTGCTTCCAGCAGACAATGCTTCTCAGATAAGGTAGTCAGAGAGCTCCCCTGCTCTGCAGACGTCTCTGCATGCGCAGGCTCTCTCATGGCTCTCTTCAACAGTCTTGGGCCTCTCGTGGTCCAAAAAGAACAGATTTTTATTTTTATTTTAATTCTTATCTCTAATAGAAAACTATAGTTAGAAGAGCTATGGTTTAACTCCAGCAAAAATTCAATGCCACATCCAGAGCATTGGAGGAGACTAGACCTCTGACCCTCAAAAGGACGGCAACGCCTCCGGACCAGCGACGGAGAAGGCTGCACGCACCCTCAGAAGAGACCTGCATGGGCATGTCTCTGTTTCATAAGGCGGCAGATCAACGATGATGGAGAATCCCCACAGAGACCTTCAGAATGCCACCAGCTCCGACGGCTGTGTTTGAAAGTCTCAAGAGAAAAGGAACGCCCGTGTCTGCAACCTACAAGGCCCACGTCTGCAATTCTCAAGGAAGTTGTGCTGGAAGGCACCGTCAGCGACATGCTCCCTGTCCATCTCCGGATACGTAAGGTCACATGGTCTAATGTCTCTCATGGCTCATGGGTTGGTATTGAAATGCTTGCTGGGATAAACAATAGCCTTTGACCCAGAACTTAGGGTAATAATAATCATAGAGAAATTCCCTCATATATTAATCTCCCTGTTCCCTCATACATCGCTGTAATCCATTTCATTATGGGTCAATGAACATAATTTTTATTAATAATAATTAATTCTAGCTAATTCTGCTGTATAATATGTGAAGATGGCCTTCTTGTCTAAGCTAAAATTAAGACAGGTAAGGACACTACATATTATTTAATGACTCTCAAACATGGAGATTAGCAGAATTAATTGAATAATTAATTATTAATAAAATAATAATTAATTATCATTGACTCCACTATGTAGTGCTTATGCCACCGCAACGTGTGCATAACAATTTCCGCTCCAATGTTCATACACTGTGTGTTCATACACTGTCACTGGCAAACCTTGTTTATCCAAAAGACAGAAGTTCTACAGAAGGATAAAACCTTTGTGATATTAAATGGAGTAGTAATCGAGCAAAACGATATACAGAAATTCTCATGACAAAAATTATTTACAAATTTGATTTTATGAAGTCACCAGTGCTATCATAAGTGTGACAGTGTGAACTGAAAGTGTACGTGTATGTGTGTGTTACTGTGTTGTCATTTGTTATCACTGTGATTCAGCATCATCCCTCCCTCTCCCCTTCTCTCAATGCTATAGCTCTCTGTAGCATCCCACCATAATCATTCGGAGAACAGCAGCTGAAACCAACATAGCTCTCACAAATGAAGAGAGAGGAGACTAAAGAGAAGAAGAAGAAGAAGAAGAAGAAGAGAGGGATAAAAGAAAGGGAATAAAGGAACTAAGAAGGAAAGATAAAAGAATAGAGGATAATCAGAGCAGCCAATTTGTGAGGTTAAAAACGGAAACGAAAATATTAGCGGAGAAAAAAGAGGAGGAGAAAAGGAAACAGAATAGAAGAGAACGTAAAAGACTAATCTACATTCAGTCATATGCCATTCTCTCAGAACTTAACAGTGAGGAAGGGAAGGAAGTATAGAGCTAGAAGGAGACAAAAGCAGGAAGTGAGCAGGAAAGAAAATAAAATAAAAAGGAAGAGTGTAGAAAAGGGGGAAAGAAGATTGCAGAAAAAAGAGAGGAGAATAGAAAAGAGAACAAGAATAAAAGTGAGAAAAGAACTGAACAGTGTAGGAAAGAATCTAAAGAGTACAGGCCTCAGTTAGTTCATGATTATGTTGATAATGATGAAGACTTGTGACGCTGGAAGCTTCCTCCCGCTCCTCCTCTTCCTCAGTGGGTGTTTAACCCCCGTGACCCCTGCAGTGACCCCAGAACCCGTGACTCCGAACCCTGACCCGTGTGAAGGATGGCCTTGTTTAAATGGGGGACACTGTTCCGCAGTTCCGGACTCACCCTGGACTTATACCTGCACCTGCTCACCTGCCTTCACTGGACACAACTGTGAGGTGAGAGCTCAATGACACAAAACAAAAACAAAAACACATTATGACACTTACAAGATTCGTTACATGGTCAAACCTGTGTGGACACCATCCTCAGAGATGAAGGTGTTTGTTCCTCTTTGCTGCATTAACGATCTCTGCTTATGACTATATAATATATGACATATATTTTTATGTATAATTATGTATATATAATTGCCTTTCTGTCACGCCCTCGTCATGTCTGTTTTTCCGACCATGTGCCCTTTTAGCACATGGCTATGTTTGTTGTTGTTCTAGTCCCGCATTTGTTCCGCCTCCTCGTCTGTGTCATTTGTTAACCTGCCCCCTCGTTAGCTGTCCAGGTGTATCGTGTCTGTGTCTTGTATTTAAGTTCCTTTGTGTCTCTCCTGTTTGTCGGTCATTCGTTCTCCTTTCACTGTTTCGGTCCATGTTGTTGCCTCTGTCGTGTTCTCAAGTCTGTCTGTCTCCGCTGTTTCTAGGTCATTGTTTTTCACGTCCTCGTTTTGTTTCCTTTGTTTTCATTTGTTTTTCAGTCATCGTGTTTCCTTTCTGTTGAAGTCTGTTTTGTAGTATTCTGTTTTGTTTGATTAAAAGTTTGTGTTTTAGCGTGTGCGTCCGCCTCCGTCAGTCCGCCCCCGTGAACCCTGACACTTTCACAGTTCTGTACGCCGTGTCTAAATTTTATTTCAACCCAAGTCAACTTCTGTCTGAAATAATACTAATTAAAAAATATATAATAAAATTGTGTAGGTATGGAACTCTGTGGATTTTTTCAAAGTGGCCGATAGATTGTCATTTTACCATACAGCAAAGTTATTTTAATAACCTTGTGACAACGTTGTGACAACGTTATTCAGACAACGCAATCTGTTTCACTTTTTGACAATGTTGTAAGAAAGTAGACAACGTTGTGTGTTTGCTGGTTTCCGCATTTTTAAGGAGTTCTCTCAGACTCACTATGTCTTCGGGGAGGCGGCTCACACATGAAAACACACTGGCAGATCACAGTCATTAGCTAGCAAGGTATTGTTCGCAAACATGCTATTTGAGCCAGGCCTTTTAGATTAACATTAGGAGCAGTTCACTATTCTTTTCCTTCGTGTAACCAGGGCAGAATGTTATGGTGATTTTATCCTTTGTGGTATAATGAAGAGCGTTAGGAACCCAAAGAGTCGGCACTTCTGGGTGAGCCGAGTCAAATGATCTTTACCACATGCATTAGTGCTAGCGAGTTTTCGTTTAAGGCTCTGTGACTTATTTTATTTTTCCATCTAATAAGTGAACTATTCAGCCATTTGTTGTGAATGAAATACAGTTACAATTTCAAGCGTTTTATCCAAAATTCCAGCATTTTTCAAACCAGGAAAATACAACATTAACATTCAAGCATTTTCAAGGATTTCAAGCACCCCTATGAACCCTGTATATTCAGGGTCAGCATGGTGGTGCTGCAGGTGTAGTGTGTTTAATCCTTGCCCTGGATCACTGTCTGTAGGGAGTTCTCTTCAGGTGCTCAGGCTTCCCCCTATTTCAAAAACACATGCTGGTAGGTCAATTGGCTGTTCTGTTGAGTTCATCCATTCATCCATCCATTATCCACCGCTTATCCAGGTCCGGGTTGGAGCAAAGAAACCCAGACCTCCCTTTCCCCAGCCACCGCCTCCAGCTCCTCCGGGGGTATACCGAGGCGTTCCCAGGCCAGTCGAGACATGTAGTCTTTCAAGCGTGTCCTTGGTCTGCCCCGGGGCCTCCTCCCCGTTGGACATGCCCGGAACACCTCACTAGGAAATCGTCCAGGAGGCAACCGAACCAGATGCCCGAACCACCTCAACTGGCTCCTTTCGACATGGAGGAGCAGCGGCTCCACTCCGAGTCTCTCCCGGATGTCCGAGCTCCTAACCCTATCTCTAAGGGAGAGTCCAGACACCCTGTGGAGAAAACTCATTTCAGTCGCTTGTACCCGCAATCTCGTTCTTTCGGTCACTAGCCAAAGCCAGTGACCATAGGTGAGGGTTGAGACGTAGATTGAACGGTAAATCGAGAGCTTTTCTTTTCTGCTCAGCTCTCTCTTCACCACAACGGACCGGTACAGAGCCCGCATTACTGCTGACGCTGCACCGATCCGCCTGTCAATCACCCGCTCCATCTTTCCCTCACTCGTGAACAAGACCCTGAGGTATTTAAACTCCTCCACTTGAGGCAGGATCTCACTTCCAACCTGGAGAGAGCACTCCACCCTTTTCCGACTGAGTACCATGGACTCTGAGGTGCTGATCCTCAACCCTACCGCTTCACACTCAGCTGCAAACTGGTCCAGCAAGAGCTGGAGGTCCCGGCTCGATGAAGCCAACAAGACCACATCATCCGCAAAAAGACATGACATGGAATCCTGAGACCACCAAACTGGACACCTTCTGCCACTTTGCTATGCCGAGAAATTCTGCCCATAAAAGTTATGAACAGAACCGGTGACAATGGACAGCCCTGATGGAGTCCAACTCCTTCTGGAAAACAATCAGACTTACTGCCAGCCATATGAACCAGATTCCTGCTCTGTTTATACAGGGATTGGATGGCTTGTAGCAAAGAGCCTAGTACCCCATACTCCCCGAGCACCCCCCACAGAATACCCCGAGGGACACTGTCGAATGCCTTCTCCAGATCCACAAATCACATGTAGACTGGTTGAGCAAACTCCCACGCACCCTCCAGGGTCCTAGCGAGGGTACAGAGCTGGTCCTGTATTCCACGACCGGGGCGGAATCCGCATTGTTCCTCCTGGATCCGAGGTTCAACTATCAGTCTGACTCTCCTCTCCAGTACCCCCGCATAGACTTTACCAGGGAGGCTGAGGAGTGTAATCCCCCTATAGTTGAAACACACCCTCCGATCCCCCTTTTTAAAAAGGGGAATCACCACCTCAGTCTGCCAGTCCAGAGGCACTGCCCCAGATGTCCACGCGATGTTGCAAAGACGTGTCAGCCAGGACAGCCCCACAACATCCAGAGCCTTGAGAAACCAGGGGCGAATTTCACTCACCCCTGGGGCCCTACCGCCAAGGAGTTTCCTTACCACCACGGCCACCTCAGCCCCAGTGATAGACGAGGTGGCCCGGGGTGTCCACCACCGAGTGCAGGGATTGCCACCCCAACAGGCACTGACAACCTTGCAGTCACAGCTCCGTTCAGCCACCTCAACAATGGAGGTCCGGAACATGGCTCACTCGGACTGAATGTCTCCCCCGCCATCTGATCCAACTCACCACCAGGTGGTGATCAGTTGACAGCTCAGCACCTCTCTTCACCCGAGTGTCCAGAACATTTGGCCGCAGGTCCAATGATACGACTATAAAGTCGATCATCGAAACGCGGCCTAGGGTATCCTGATGCCAGGTGTACTTGCGGACACCCTTATGCTCGAACATGGTGTTCGTAATGGACAAACTGTGACGGACACAGAAATCCAATAACTGAACACCACTCAGGTTCAGATCAGCGGGGCCGTTCCTCCCAATCACGCCCCTCCAGGTCTCACTGTCATTACCCATGTGAGCGCTGAATTCCCCCAGCAGAACAATGGAGTGCCCAGTATGAGTGTTCTCCAGCACCCCCTCTAGGGTCCGCAAGAAGGCATGGTAATCTGAACTGCTGTCAGAGCCTTTTCCCCAACCCGAAGGCACAGGGAAATTACCCTCTCGTCCACTGGGGTAAACCCCAACGTACAGGCGCTAAGCCGGGGGGCTATGAGTAAGCCCACTCCTGCCTTACGCCTCTCACCCTGGACAACTCCAGAGTGAAAGAGCATCCAGCCCCTCTCAAGGAGATTGGTTCCAGAGCCCGTACTGTGTGTCGAGGTGAGCCCAACTATATCTAGCCGGTACCTCTCAACCTCGCACACCAGCTCATGCTCTTTTCCCACCAGAGAGGTTACGTTCCATGTTCCAAAACCTCTGTTGAGTTCATATGAGAGTGTAATCACACTTCTGTGACTGGCACTATGTCCGGACTGCTGCTGTGCCTTGTGCCCTGTAATTCCCACCGTGACCCAGAACAGTATAATATTGTTACAGAAAACAAATTAATTTAAATTCAGTGCACAGGAGAGCTAGCTATAGCTTGTAGCATTTTTCATATTTATTTAATAAGCTTGTAACTCATGGCAGTGACGTTCAATGGAACCCCCCCCCCCTCACCCCCCAGGATACATGTGGTGTGTACCCAATGCAGAGGAATGCCTGGAGACAGCATGAAGAAAATACGAGCTGTTATTCCTTCATTGTTATGTTTTTTGTATTGGTCGGTTTTCCTCTGTTGATCAGCAGCTCCTTCATCTCTGCTGCAGACGCTTTCTGTATTTCAGCTCTCTGTTTCCGGGTCAAGGGGAGGTCAGCTGCAGGGGTGCAGAGATGGACCCATCGCTGTAAACACAACATTTTGATTTGCTTTCTGGGAGTATTTAATGATTCATACATTAATTGATATATATTTACTCTGCTTTATTGTGGACTGGGATGTAACAAATGTTACCTTTTGATGTATTCAAGAATAGTTCAAGAATAGAATTCGTTTTGTCCAAAACATTCAGAAGTCAAGAGTCAGATGACTCTGTTGGTGAATGAAACCAGACGTCCTCCTATACAATTTATTGTCTATATACATCCCCTCTGCCATAGTATCCATCATTTCAATCTTGATTTTCCTCCTGACCAATTTTTTCAATGACCCACCACTCTCCAAATTTGAACTATGTCTCTCAAAAATCAGGCATTGGATGACACAAAATTCACTGATGCTTAATAGTAATAAAACTGACCTAATCCTCATTGGCTCCAAATCTACCCTCAATAAAATTGGCTCCCTTACACTCTCAAATGATGATGTCACCCTCTCCCCCTCCCCTGTGGTCCTAAATCTTGGCATCACCCTTGACTCTTCACTCAAGTTTCATTCCCATGTTAGTTCCATCATAAAAACCTCATTCTTCCACCTTCGCAGCATTGCTAAAATCCATCCTTCTCTTTCCCAGTCTGCTGCTGAACGCCTCATCCATGCATTCATCTCCAGCCGTCTTGACTATTGTAACTCTCTTCTTTCTGGCATTAGCTCCTCACTAGTACATAAACTCCAAGTGGTCCAGAACTCTGCTGAAATTCAGTCAACATCTCTATTGCTATTCAAACCCAATCTTAAAACACACCTGCTTGTGGCTGCATTTAATTTCTCTGTTTCTTGACTAGCCCTTGTTGTTTTTGCCCTTGTTCCTGTTTTGTAGCATTGTGTGTTATGTAGCGTTATTTGTTCCTCTTGTTTTGTTTGATTGTGGATGTGATTGTCTTTATGTGTTCATCTGATTGTAAACAGCATCTTTGGGTTACTGAAAAGTGCTTTAAAATTTCCATTTATTATTATTATTATTATTATTATTATTATTATAAAGGTTCTTCACAGAAGGTTATGTGAAATGGTTCTGAACACACTGCTGATTTTCAGGATTTGTTTTATCATGGTTGTGTGAAGATTGTGACCTAAATAAACATTTGAAAAAAAAAACCTTGGCAGTGAATCATGCTTTAGAAGTTTAATGATAAAACTGCATTTGACAGACTGCAGGATGCTTCCAAATTGAACACTTCCAGTAGTAAAGTTTGGTGATGGAAGGCTCATGGGTTAGGGCTGTTTTTAAGGTTTAGTTCCTGTGAGGTTTAATGTTAATCCTACAGCACATAGAAATATTTTAGACAAGTATACATCTGTGGGAGGAAACCAGAGCACCCGGAGGAAACCCATGCAGACACGGGGAGAACACACCACACACACAGTCACCCGGAGCAGGAATCGAACCCACAACCTCCAGGTCCTCCAGACATTCTGTCAGTAGTAGATTAATTATATTTAAATGGTTAAACTTATTAACAAATGTATGCTGAAGCTGACAGGGTTAATGTCGACTGATGGAGAAGACAAAGTAAGGTCTTCTGCAAGATCTGATGTTTAACAGTGTAGATAGATATGGGTTCACTATTTGGCAAATTACTTCACATACCCTTTCTGTGTGTTACTTATAAAATAAGATAAATTACTTTTACAACCTAATTAATACCCATTAATAGAGTATAACTCTTTTATAATTCTTTATAAGTGTAGTCTTATTCAAAAGTGATGCCAAATAAAATGCTATATTTGTGTAGACATGGAGACCCCTGGTTCCATTCACCACCACCACTGTAAAGACATCTGTGTCCATAGGTTTCTCTACAATCAACAGCTTCACACCAGAACACACTCAAACACTTTGTTTAAACCTCAGACACTGGATTATGGGGGACATTTTAAGATTTTTCCTTTAGGGGCTGGTACCCCTCCAGAATAAGAGATAGGTCAGAGGCTGAGGCTCTAGCTGAGAGGTGTGTGTAGTTTCGTACCTGCTTCAGGGGACCTGTACCTGTCCATAAGAGAATGACAGCTCTGAGGGGAATCAAGAGGATGGAGGAGAGTGCCATGGCCCAACCCAGTCCATACGCCCAGCCCGGGTAAACATACCATCGGTTGAAGGTCAACGGCTGGTACTCTACCAGAGAGCAGACAAAAGACACCTAGAGAAAGAGAGAGAAGGAGATGAGGGTCCAGTGCTCCATCAGAGAACAAGTAAGTTACACCTAGAGGGAGAAAGAAAGCGAGGACAAGCTATGCTTTTTCTTTTACTGCCCAAAGTATCAATCCATCAGAAGACAATATTTAACATTTTTGAAAGGAATAATCAGGGGCTTCCTCTTTCTGTCAGAGAAACTGTGTTGTTCTTGGAGAGGAATCCTTTTTTTTACCCTTTCCCAAACTGCTAAGAAATACAAAAAATGTTCATGAATGGTGTGAGGAACATGGAAACAAAGAGATTCCCCAAATCTTAATCAGACTGAGTGTGTTTGGTATGTTCTGGAGAAACAAGTCTAATCTGCTGCTAACCTCCTGGTGCCAGAGACCACAGGACCCTTCTGAGGTCTTGTGGATTCCATGCCTGGTAATTTACTGGCACATTGGTGGCCTACACAATATTAGGCAGGTGGTTTTTAATGTTATGGCTGATTGGTGTAACAGTATGTTAAATATTAAATATTAATAAGATGAACACCAGTGTACAGATTCTCACGAGTGAAACGAGGGGCGTGAGATATTTCCAGCAGAGTTTAAAGATGAAGTTTGGATAGGTTCCAGTCATGTCTTCGATGATGTCACACATCCTGTCAGCACCTGAGGAAGACAGTGGAAAACAGTGGTCAAATCTATTTTTATATTACAAATTATATAGCTGTATACTGGCCATGTGTAGTGGAGGTGGGTTCTTTTTTCAGTTGCTGTTGTCTTGAACTGGGTTTTGTCCACATTAATAGTGGATCCTAACACTTTAGCTGTGATTGTGACATTATACAGAAACTGATTTTTATACTTCCGTCCTCTATCACATACAGATGTTAAATTTGTTGGAAATCTTACAGATAATTAAAACAATGCTTCAATATTTCTGAAAAATTATGAATTTAAAAACAATTGCTTTATTCACACTTGCATGCCCTTATGTCATGTCATCTATTATTGCTTATTGTACAAAGATTTTCTAAAATCTTGTGGACAGATTTGTTGTTACGTCTGAAAAGGGTTTTACCCTAACTTCAAGCTAAATGATTTATTTAAAATCATACTTCGTCAATTAAAATCAGTCATTCAGCCTATTTAAACGAACACTAGGTAGTATTTTTAGCTTAAAATTAAAGCTTCAAAATCATTGTGATTGTTCACTAAGCTTTTAATATGGAGAATAGAACCTCTCCCGTTCCTACTCTGGGCCCAGCACTGCCGAAAATGCACTATGTTGACTTTTGGAGGAGGGTAGGAAAACAAAATATATTAATGGGACAACTAAGTGATTTGAGTTTAAGTCTCCAGATTCAGTGATGTGTTGAAAAACCCTTTAGCTCCCAGCAAAAGCTTAATGGCTATAATTGTGTGTGCAAAGTCATATATTCAGTGTAATTATTGAGCTTTACTAGTTGTTGCTTAGGTTTTTAAAGACTATCAGTCATTTTCTCTCATATTCTTTATGATATATTAATGGTACAGACACCTGTGGCCTTGAAGTATGAGTAATTTTGTACCAAACCCAGGATAAACATGGCCGCCCCCATGTAGGGGATATGCTTTATTGGGCATAAATTTGTTCATTAAGGCACTACAATTAAATTTCATTATTTCATTATTCATCTCATTTGAGTTGCATTTTTACAGAAAACTGCAAAAATAACAAGCCTTTTTCTAAATACTGATTGCTACTTTAATGAAGTGAAATGCTTTTATATATTCACCATAAATCCAACCCACTGCCAGAGACTGAAACTCAGCTAGGAATAAAAGACAGGTTCCATTACAGGCGTAATAATCAAACAACTGGAACACAAACATCCCCCCCTACAGGAAACACAGAGCAAATACAACAAATTATTGTATATATAAAAAAAACATAAATACACACATACAAAACATTCATGCCAAACATCAACATTCATGCCCCTATTGAAGACAGAATAATCCCAACAAATCACAGGCCCACTGCTCCCACCTCTGTGACCATGACCATTTGGCTGAAGAAGCAAAAAATACAGAAGATGAGGAGGAAGAGCTCCCTGCGTCCTTTTCTGCGAAGAACAGCAGGAAATACATCCATCACTGAGGTGATCAACACCTCCATCGCCACAAACTGAGGATAAATAAAAACAAAATTCAGAACACCCACATCTTTAGCCCACTCTAATATTAGCCTTGTGCTCACATTACACTAGTACCTGTGTATCAAGTCCCAGCAGGATGATCATGATGAAGAAACACACCGCCCACAGCTGAGGAAATGGCATCAATGCTATGGCCTGAGGATATGCTATAAATGCTAACCCAGGTCCTAACACACACACACACACACAAAACATGCACACAAACAATTTACAGTACAATTATAAATGTCAGAATTTACGGAAATCAATTTTGAATGTAGCTTTTTAACAGGAGTTTGCAAAGTGTTTCTAATTCTAGAGTATCCTGATTGGTTGTTAGATTAAGGAAACAGGCTAAGTTGAAGCACTGGAGTCTCTGAGAACAGGCTGAAGCCAGTATATTCCCTTTGAGAATTGCCCAGTCCGGAGCAGAGCTCTATCGGAGTTTCAGCTTAAGATCCCGCCCTCTGTCCAATCACATTACAGTCCAAACCCACCGGGTCACTAGTACACACAATAGCGGACACAAACACAGCCTACTTCAGCCATGAAATGACCAAGCGAACAGGGCGTGTTAGATTTTACCTGACCTAAAAAAAAACCTTTGTATATTTGCCTATTAAGGTGGAATGGAGAATTCAAGCAGGCGAATAACACTATAAGCATTTCACCAGACTAGGTTAATGTTTTAGTGACATAATGTACCATTGGTTGTTTGTTTTAAATTGATAAAGTGTGGAATAAGATTTGTTTCGAAATGAGTTGTGTTTCAAAAGCTAGAGCCATCTTTAGTTTTGCAAAGCAGCCTATATGTCACGCCCTTGTCCTGTCGTGTCCCCACCATGTGCTCACTTTGCACATGGCTCTGTTTGTTATTGTCCATGTCTCCACCTATGTCCTGCCATTGTTCCTCCTCCTCGTCAGTGTCATTTGTAATCCTGCCCTTGTTATCTGTTCCAGGTGTCTCTTGTCTGTGTCATGTATTTAAGTTCCCTTGTCTCTCTCCCTCTTGTCAGTCATTCATTTCCTTTCCTCATGTTTAGTCCTCTAGTCTGTCTGTCTGTCCTGTTTGCTCTGTGTTTAGGATTAGTCTGTCTGTCTCTGCTCTTTCTCGTTTCCTCTGTCATTGTTTTGCTCTTCAGTCTGTCTATTTCTCTCCACCTTTGTTTTGTGCTCTCCGGTCGGTCTGTCTGTCTGTCTTGTCTATTTCTCATGTCCTCCAAGTCAGTCTTTGTATCTCTTTTGTTTCTTGTCTGTTTGTGTGCGTTCAAGTTTAGTCTGCTTTAGCTCTTCCATGTTTAGTTCTCTGTTTGGTTCTCTGTCTAGTTTCAGTCTGTTTAGCTTTCTCTGTTTAGGTCTTTGTTCAGTTCTCTCTGTCTAGGTTTGTCTTTCTATCTCTATGTCTAGGTTTAGTCTGTTTAAGCTCTCTCTGTTTAGATTTTTGTTCAGCTCTATCTGTCTAGGTTTGTCTGTCCAGTTCCCTGTCAGTCATGTTCCCTCTCTATCTAAGCCCCTCTGTCCAGGTCATCCTGTCCAAGTCTGTGTCAGTCTTTCTTTGTTTAAGTATTCTGTCTGTTATGCTAGTCTCTGTTTGGTTATCTTGTGTTTCAATAAAGTCACTGTGTTTTAGCAAGTGCGTCCGACTTTTTTTTTGCCTTTCTATAGAATAGGTAGATTTTTAAGTGACATGATGAATACATTTCTGTTTAAATAAACTGATTATGGCACATTATTTTTACCTATTACACTCCTATGTCTTTAAACTGGTCTTGAACTTGTTTGTGTAGGTTTGTTCCTCAAACTGGCAACCTGGTGGAGCTTTGAGACTGTTGAGGAAACTCTCTCCACTGTTTCTCCCTCATTTGAAATGTTTGCTGTCAGTGTTACAGAATGCTCCTTTTAGTACCTGCCAGGGAGTTTTTAAAGAACTGATCAATGGGATTCACTCTAATTCTGTATACAGTTAATAGTGGTATAAAGATAATGTGTGTCACTTGAAAAAAATTTGAAAGACCCTGCCCTACACACTAATCATGTGATACCAGTTAAGGGAAGTTCAGTCAGAAGTCATCATCTAAAAGACAATGTGTTGTGTTGACAGAAATCTGCAAGTGTGTGATGTGTGTGTTGCCCTGTGAAGGACTGACGCTCCTTCCAGGGTGTATTCCCGCCTTGTGCCCAATGATTCCAGGTGGGCTCTGGACCCGATTAAAGATATTGAATGAATGAATGGCTGAATGCCCTGTGTGGTCAACGTCACAGGGAAATGCTGGGGTGACTGGAATGCACCTAGTGTTTCTACAGAGCTAATGGTATTCCTAATATTTAAGTAGATGGTTGCTTGGTACTTGCTAGCATTTTGCTAGGTCTTTGAAGTATTTTTGCTGGCAGATGAAGTGTTACATTGTATCATGAGATTTCAGGTTAGTTGCCATGGTATTTATATATAATTGCTATGGTATCGTTAACATGTTAGATATTTGTTGTTTTCCCAAGCATACTGTATGCATTTGGGTTTTGAATTTGTTGAAAATTTACATTAAATTTGTTAAAATTGTTAGAGATTTTGTATTTATGAAACATTTCAAGTTATTTAAGGTGTTTTAGATTACTTTGAATTTGTTTAAGTGGTAAAGTCATGAATTCAAACCATGTTATATAGTACTATAACATTTATATAATGATAAATATTTTAGAGTGTGTAGAGTACTGTACCTGACTCAGCAACCTCCTCCACGGCAACTTCCTGCTGAAGGGCCATAAAACCTAGCACTGAAAACACTGCAAAACCAGCCACTACACTTGTACAACTGTTCAAAACACACAACCAGATTGTATCCCTACACACACACACACACACACCCACACACACACATATTAATATATACAAAAACACACACACCAAAACACTAATGATTCCCAGCACTAAAAACACTGCAAAACCAACAGTCAATACAATCATACATTTATATTATTTCACCTGTAACAGTTGTTGTTGTATTTATTGTAGCTTCCCAAAACAGCGAGACTACCCACAGCTACACTGTAGGAGAAGAACACCTGACTACCTGCCTCCATCCACACCTGCACATGTAACACACACACAAGCAGATATTATAAAGGAACAAATGAAGAAATAACATTTTTTTCAGATTTGTTTCCAGTGGTGGTGACTGGAACAAGGTGTCTGTGTCTAAACATATATTCATCCTATTATTTCTTTTCCACAAACAGATGTGGGCTCCACTTTATTACAGTTGTGTTGATGATGATGATGATGATAATGATGGAGATGGAAAATACTTGAAATATCAACAAAAGGCTTTTCTTAACTTCACACCAGTCTGTATGTCCTTCTCTACCAAAAATTAATTTAAAGCCCCTAGGAACTTAAATCTCCCAGTAGAGTCTGGCTCCTCAAGCCTCACAATGTAAAGACAATAATGTTTTCTTATGAAAATCTTACCAAAGTCTAGTTAAATGTCTGGTGCATTTCACCAGTATGGCTCTGTTCTCAATCTATAATGGGAGGTCTTAAAATTGGTGAAGCTTACACAACCTTTGCCCTGACCACTCACGAGACTAACATGGTTCTGCCCTCTCTTAGAATTCAAGTAATCTTGTGTTGAAGCCAGTGTTTCTGAGGTTCACACTGAGTAAAACCAGTTTGCCTTCCAAACATAACACTAAGCTAACCGTGTTCTTCTGAACCTCACACTGAATAAACCATTCGTTCCTTCAGAGACTTACACTGAGTAACCCATGCTCTCTTTCAGAATCACAGTCTTGTAAACCTAGTGCTTGTTCCAATTCTCCTTGTGTATGTGTGATTATGCAGAGGATAACTCAGTAACTCAGTTACTAATCCATAAACCTCAGTAAACCCTAAAGATCTGTGAAAGTGCAACCACGACTCAAAGTAACATGCTAAAAACACCAGGCTTCTCTGTCTAAAACTGGTGTGTTGCCATGGTAACACAAACAAAATTATATTCCTCATTGACAGAAGGCTGTCAATCACTCACCTTCATTAGAATATTAAGACCACGCACACACCTTTTTCAGAGAGGTCTGTGTTTTATAATATTCCTGCATTGTGTTTTCTATTTAAACTTTGATCATTGTTTCAGATTGTTTCAAATGTGGTTTAGTTCATTCATTCATTCATTCACTCATTCATTCATTCATTCATTCATTCATTCATTCAGTTTGAACAAATGATGTATGCAAAATGTACGTCCAATCATTTCAAATAGTGTAAGCATGTTATTCAGGTACAGAGTTTAATAGTCAGCAAATTTGGATTTTGTTGATTGAAATCTGTAGGAGGAAAACATAGGAGGTATATAAAACCGTACACTGTTTTTTCTTAACTTGAATATACTGTGCTCTTGCACAAAAACACAATCTAATATTTGCTACTGTATTTAAAATTGTAAGAACTAGAACTAGTAGAAAATTAAATAGTTGAGCAGCCTGAAAGATCCCTGGGCTAAAGTGTTGGTTCCTGTGAAACCCTGTGTAGTTGGATTGGTGTTACTAGTGTATTTAGACAGAACAATAATAAGAGGTGTATATTAATAAGATGAAAATACCATAATGAACCAGAGTGCATGAGAAAACATTCTTGAGACTCATCAAAAAAAAAACACAGAAACTGCACACTGACTAAACCTTTGTGCTGGCGTTTGACTGGTTGGTGTACTTTGGGCTTATAGTATGCTTAAGGTGGCACCTGAGGGTCGGCAAGCCGCTGGGGCTCTGGATAAATGTAGAAAATGATGCCCTGTAACGCCCCTGGCAGGGTCAGACCCCGAATCAGTAAAATCAGCAACATCACATAGGGAAACGTAGCAGTGAAATACACCACCTGGAGACAGAGAAAATGGAGGAAATATACAACAGACCATTAACTTTGTGTCATTTCGAAGTCAGAGTTAAACTTGTAAAAAGAATTCTAGGTGAAGCTTGAAATGACATAAAATCTAAAATAATGCTATTAAACTTCAACACAGTTATAAACCAAGAGCCGGAACAGATAAATCCTCTTAGCTCCCACGGTGGACAAACTTGCTGGTGTGTGTGTGTGTGTGTGTGTGAGAGAGAGAGAGAGAGAGAGAGAGAGAGAGAGAGAGAGAGAGAGAGAATCATGCTTGTTTAAGAGATGTTTGTAGAACCTTTCAAAGGTTTAAAAATCTGTCTTTAAGCCAGAGCTTTAGTCTACAAACACATCAGGAACAAAACAGCACAGTGTACACCTGGTCTCAAACACACACACATACACACCTTGCCAGTGGACTTGACTCCTTTCCAGATGCAGAAGTAACAGATGATCCACATTGCAATGAGACAGAGAAGAATCTCCCAGTTCACCTTCCCCAGCTCCTCGATTCCTCCGGAGATCGCCAGCACTCTGCGTCTGAACACACAACCAGACGTGTGTATGTTTATTGGTGTGTGAACACTAGTGTCTTGGCAGACAGGATCAAAATAATGTATAAATCTATATGCTTTATATATTGTATATCATCTCTGTATAGGAAAAGGAAAAAGCCTTAACTTGTCATTTCTATAACACAGTATTTTATGGATTTCTGTGCCCAGTGTTGTATCTGCTTAAGGTTGAAGACTTACAACTTCTGGATCTTTTCACAGTTTAGAAACTAAATTTCAGGTTATTTTGGAGAATCAAAGTCTGGTGATATATACGATATTTCCATCTGTGTGCAGACTCTATTATTGTTATTATGTATCATTCATTTGTGTGTCTCAGGCCTTGTGTGGATCAACAGGTACTCAGCTTAGTCTCTGTACAGAAATATTTGTTGGGCTTATATCATGTGTTAAGTGTAATCAAATCTGCACAGAAATGTTCCAACATCTGGCCTTCCCATAAGAGTGGAGACTATTACTGCGACAAAAAGAAAAAACATTACTCTCCAGTTTAATACCCATCATTTTAGAATAAATACTGGGAGAGCTGCAGTGTGTTTACTTACTCCCAGAACTCAGTTGCTGGTGAAGTTGAATTCATTTGTTCTGTTCCATTGAGTGTCCAATTTTTCACATGAAAATTACAATGATCTGTGGAAGAAAGAAAACCACCTCTTCATTATTTCTGGATGAAATTTCCTCAAAATTTCTGAAAAACATTTTAAATTTCCAAATGGTTTTCCACATCGGCAGCTTTACGAGAGAAACGTTTCTTCAGGTGCCCTTAAAAGATCATTCTGTCATTTCATCACAAACGTTTGTTACTAATGTGACGTTTTACGGGACGAAGAAACAAATTGCATTGTAGCACCTAAATGAACATGTTTATGCTCCACAGAGCAGGTGCCCCTACATGTTGACAATAGGTTTACCACAGAAGCTCTGGCACATTCAGGCCACTAGGTGTCAGTATAATCTCTGTGGAATCACTGGAGGCGATTGATTGCTACTTTAAGATGGTTTTGATGTGTTTCTGCTGTTTACCTGTGTTCCAGGTGTTGTTGCAGGTGGCCCAAGGCAGCTGAGCACTGAAGGAGAACACCAGGTAGAACAGTGCCCATGCCAAGAGGACAATATAACACACACAGCTGTACACTATAATGAGCTGTCCAGCATAACCCACACCTGATCAGAAGATAAATAAATAGAGAGAGGGAGAGGGAAAATCATGAAAGAATTCAGCTTGGGCGTATTGTTAATGATATTGATATAATTTTTTTAAAACATGAAAAAAAATCCATATCATGATAGTAGTGCTGTTCTGAATTGATGTCAATGTAAACATGCAGTTACACATAATATGGGGTACATTCGTTGTTTAAGTCATTTAGCTACAGCAACAAATATGGTGGAGACTGGCTCTGTGATGAAAGAGATATTGATGATAAAGCAGTATTAATGGAATAGATTTTTGAAAGGCCATATAGTAATTATAGAACACATTTATTTTAGAGCATAACTGTGATCACAGAACTATGTGACAGAGCAATAGTAAACACAACTACATGATGAAGAATAAATTAAATAAAATAATAGACTATGGTGATTATATAGCTCTATATTTAGTAATAGATCATATGGTGATAATAGGGCTATGTAGTAAATCATACAAATCATGATTATATATTGTGGCCCAGAGCTGCCAAAGTGAAATATAAATGTTCAAAAAATGTAATGAATAAAAAAATTATTGCATTTTTGTCAGAAAAAAAGTGACAAAAACTAGTGTCCTGCGACATGGACATGGACCAAATGCCATGAGCTGGGCTTGTCTTGGGTTATGGTATGTGTTGTGTTGGGCACACGTGGGCGAAATATCTACACCTGGCCCATATAAGGTGAACCTCTGGCTGAGCTGAGGTAACCAGACTTACTCTTAGTCAATGCCATCCTTCCAGGACAATGGTGGACTGTAAGTGAACTGCACATATGCCACATATTTACTACAGGGTGGGTCATTTATATAGCTACACCTTAATAAAATGGGAATGGTTGGTGATATTAACTTCATGTTTGTGGCACATTAGTATATGGGAGGGGGAAAACTTTTCAAGATGTGTGGTGACCATGGTGGCCATTTTGAAGTCAGCCATTTTGGATCCAACTTTTGTTTTTTCAATGGGAAGAGGGTCATGTGACACATCAAACTTATTGGGAATTTCACAAGAAAAACAATGGTTCTTTCATGAGTTATTTACAAGTTTCTCTTTGTTTACAGCCATTGACATGTCACAGAAGTTAACACGTGTGGAGCACATAGAAATTGTGTTAATTTCTGGTGAACGCAGTAACCGGGTCATTGCAGCAGATTTCAATGCAAGACACCCTACGAGACCACCCATCTCCCATGCTACAGTTAGCAAACAGCTTGCCAAGTTTCGTGAAACTGGTTCAGTGTTGGATTTGCCAAAATGTGGATGCATGAAAACTGTCACTAATGAAGAAACATCAGTGGCTGTCCTAGCTTCATTCAGCAAGAGCCCACAGCGTAGCACTCACCGCATGTCACTGGAGAGTGGTATAAATCGAACATCCCTTCGGCGGATATTAGCTACTCACAAATGGCACACTTACAAACTTGAGCTGCTGCAGCATCTCAACGAGGATGACCCAGATCAGCGCACTGAGTTTGCAGAATGGGCAAAACAAAAGTTGGAACAGGATCCTCAGTTTACACATAAGATTTTGTTCAGTGATGAGACAAACGTTTATGTGAATGGTGAAGTTAACAAACAAAACCACCGCTATTGGTCTGACACTAACCCACATTGGATAGATCCCTCCAAGACTGTTGGAACAGAGAAATTGATGGTATGGTGTGGTATATGGGGTACAAAGCTAGTGGGGCCATTCTTCATCAATGGAAACCTCAAGGCCACTGGATATGCGAAATTGCTACATGATGATGTGTTCCCTCTTTATGCACTGAAGCTGGCACGTTCACTGAGTTTTTCCAGCAAGATGGTGCACCACCACATTATGGGTGTCAGGTCCAAGCATTCCTAGATGAACAGTTTCCTGGAAAGTGGATTGATCATCGTGGGCCAGTTGAATGGCCCCAAGGTCTCCCGATCTGACCCCCTTAGACTTTTATCTTTGGGGTCATTTGAAGGCAATTGTCTATGCTGTGAAGATACGAAAACTACGGATACTGGAAGCCTGTGCTAGCATTTCTCCTGTTGCTATCAGTGTGTGAAGAGTGGGAGAAGAGGGATGCATTGACAATCCAACACAATGGGCAGCACTTTGAACACGTTTTATAAGTGGTCAGAATCTTGTAAATAACCAATGAAAGAATAAAGTTAAAACCAAGCACACCATTGTTTTTCTTGTGAAATTCCCAAAAAGTTTGATGTGTCACATGACCCTCTTCCCAGTGAAAAAACAAAAGTTGGATCCAAAATGGCCAACTTCAAAATGGCCGCCATTGTCACCACCGATCTTGAAAAGTTTTCCCCCCTCCCATATACTAATGTGCCACAAACAGGAAGTTAATATCACCAACCATTCCCATTTTATTAAGGTGTATCCATAAAAATGGCCCACCCTGTACATTTGGGTCAGTTATTTTTGTTGTAAGTTATTTCAATATTTCTACCGTGATTTATATCTGTTTTTTCATTGCACTATATGATAATTGGGTGGGGAGTCTAACATCACTCGAAAGTAGTATTGGTCCATTTAAGAATAAATTAATAATGTGAAGGACTGGCGTCCCCTCCAGGGTGTATTCCCGCCTTGCGCCCGATGATTCCAGGTAGGCTCTGGACCCCCCGCGACCCTAAATTGGATAAGCGGTTACAGATAATGGATGGATGGATGGATGGATGTTAGAAATATGGAAATACTTACATATATACATAAATGTACTGTAGAACTGCAGAAGTCATTTCAAGACAATTAATTAGTTATGTAGTTTTTAATGACAAAATATATTAATTTATTTGTATATTACATTAGTTTTGTGCATTTACGTATTATACTTTAAAAAAAATTATATATAGTAATATATAGTATACAGTGATTATAGACCTAAGTATTAGAGCACATGTTGATTATAAATCTATAACAGAGGATTTAGTAATCAAAGCACTATACAGAACACCAAATGAAGCAGTTAGACTTTTTTTTCCAGCTGTAACTTTGTTGTGTCCTGTGCTGATTCGTTGTTTGTTTAAATATTAAGCCAAAAGCTTTCGTTGTTACACTTCAAAGGTTCCAAAGATTTTCAGCAATTTGTTTCTTAATCAGTGAACTGTTTCACTAACATCTCTTTTGCATTTTGACTAAAGAACAACTAAACAGATGTTTGATGCTGACCGTTCCTGTAAATAGTTGTTTAACTGAACATTTTAACTTTCTTAATAGTACTACATGCAAATACATTTTATAGACATGGTGCATTTGTACGTGTCTGAATCCCTAGTGAGGTGCCTTATTAGTCACTGCTGACACAGGAAGCTCAAAATACATTTTAATGAGGGTGTTAGACCATTTTACAATTAATCACGATTAATCATATCAGTGTATGTAGTTAATCACCTTTAATACAAATTCATCAGTGCATTTAGTTATAGAATCACTGACAGACACAAGACAGAGACACTCCCACAAACCCCATATCTAGAAAAGTTGGGACATTCTGTAAAAAGCATGAAAAACTAAATCTGTGATGTGTAAAATTCAGTTGATCAGAGAAAACACTGGATGTTGTTTCTTTGTTTTTTTTCCCCCAGTGGTTTCTTCGAACATTTAAATTTTATTATGTAAACAAATATAACAAATTTAGAATTTGTTTCTTGCAACACACTCCAAAAATGTTGGTGCAGGGGCAAAATGAGAGTGAACATTTATAGAATATTTCATAATAAACAGGTGAAGTGGTAATAGGAGAGAGGATCATGATTAGGTAAAAAAGGAGCTTCCACCAAAAGGCTCATTCTTTGCAAGTATAGATGGGTTGTGGCTCCCTATGCTTTCCCTATCACTGAGAGAATTGTCAAAAAACAAAAGTGCATTTGAACTGTTTGAGACACTGGAATTTCAGCATTTGAACATTTGAAATGTTGTTATGCATCAGTGACGGGTGACTTGCAGGAGTTTCCATTGATGTTTAGGCTAACATTCGGTTTTATAGAGACATACTCTCTCAGAAAAAAGGTATGGTATAGGTACATTATTGGTCACTAAAATTACAAACAGTGTAAATGTTCCTTTAAAGGTACAGGTTTTAAAGTCCAGGTTTGTTCCCTCAAGGTACAAAGGACAGGGGAAAATTTGTAAGTTTTGATCTGTAACTGTGTAAAATAAAAGAATAGATAGATAGATAGATAGATAGATAGATAGATAGATAGATACTTTATTGATCCCCAGGGGAAATTCAAGGTCTCAGTAGCTTACAGACATCAAATACAACAATCACTAACAGCAATGGACTAGTATAAAGAAAAACATTCCACTGTACATAAAAGACAGTAGAAGATAGAACATGATTCTAAAATACTAAATGTTAAAAATACTTTTTAACCTAAAACAAATATCAAAATCGACAATATACTATGTAGGCTGAGTCATATATCAAAATACCAAAAAATTAACATAGTGTGCTTAAGAATGATCAAACATAAGAGGTCATAGAAGATGATCTCTTGAGTGCAGTATATAGTTTAAAAGTTGAAAAAGTGTGGGTAGTGCAAAGGGTATGGAATGTGCAATATCAGTACAGTGCAATATCTGTGCAGTATCATAATTAGAAATAAATATAGTAAAATAAATAGTGCAAGGCAAGGCAGTTCAGTGAAATGTTCATGTATTAAATATAAATACATAATATAAGTCCTGAAGATGAAACTGGGTGTATGAATTCAATACACTTTTAAAATTCAATACACTTTTTTAACTATGAGTGTACCCCCAAAGTGACGTTTTTTTTGACAGTGCGTGTTGCCATCAAGATTACATGTTATCCTGGGAGGTCCATAAATATTGTAGCAAGAAAATACCAGGACACCTTCTGTACATGCTACAATAACATGGCACTGTAGACACAGAACTGTCTCTTATGCTGCATCATGAGGAGGACAATCAGGCAACATCAACCACAGACTTTTGAGCAGATGAAATCGTGTATAGAGCGAGAATGTACACAAAAAAAATACTCCTTGAAAAACTTTAACAACGGGTATCCTCAGTTCTCAAATGATTTAAGAATGGATTACAAGGAAAGCTTTTGTAACAGTGGTAAACATGCCTCTGATTCAATACTTTTGGAGTGTGTTTCATTTGTCAAATTCTAAATGTGTTCATACTCGTCAATGTGTTCAAGTTTGTCAGTGAAAATTGTCAGTGGTTTGTTATTTAAGTAAAGCTTCAACAGAATGAATATATCATAGATTTTTGCTTTTATTTAATTTTACAGATTGTCCCACATGAGTTAATACCTCTGTTAATTTCTGCAGTGAGTTCTTTGAAGCCTGAATGCAGTGTCAATTATTTTTTTTTAATTATTACATTTTAAACAGTACATTTTGTTGTATTGGTTGTAGATAGTCATCAGGTTTTCAATACTGTAACTTGTCACACTTGTCAAGTTATTTTAATTTATTACTAATTATTTTAGTTTAGACACAGCATGACTAAATATGGCTCAGTGTGGGTTTTTTTTTTACAGTGGAGTCTGTGGTTGATTCTTTGCCCCCTATTACTGGCTTCAGCAAGGAATGTATGATTTCATCATTATAGATGGTTCACAGGGAGAAATCTAAACAAATGTGTTAAACTTTGTTATTAATAAATAAAATATGCACTAGTATTATTCAATGTAACATTTAAACGATATTAAATACTTTCATTTTGACACATTTCATTAAATAAATCATTTTAAGAGAACTGAGGTGTATTGAAATGCTCACATACACAGAAGAGGCAGATAGAGCTAATATTAGATACACAGACATTGAACAGAGTTGTGTTTTTATGTCAGTAACATGGGTTTCAAAATGGTGCACAGGGAGTCTACCCTTACTCTGATAACTTCTCTACATCATGTGCAGAAATAGACCCAGATAAAAAGTGTTTCCCTTGAAAGAGTAAACAGGAACACTTATATGAACTTGACAACTTTTTAATGGTTTATATGATGCAAGAGACAAAAAGAGCCAAATATTTACATTCAATGTGCTCTGTGTTAATTAGAACTTTTCATCAAATGATGTGCTGTGTTGAGTTAATTGGGGAGTTTTATGCTAAGCTGCCTTAAAGGAGCTCAAGCTCTATGTGTAGAAAACTAATACTGAATGACTAATATAGACTTTAATATACTTATGACCACACAGTGATGTAATGTACATGCATTTACAGTTCTGTAGTAATAAATAAATAATTAAAGTAAATAGAATTTAGTTTCCTGACCCTCAGCTAGTGGACAGAGTCGTTTCCAGCAGGTGATTCCTCCCTCTTGAGTGTACTGCCCTATTGCTGTCTCCAGCAGGAACAGTGGAACACCGCATGTCACCACAAACACCAGGTACGGAACCAGGAATGTCCCTGAGAACAGAGGAACACAAGCTATAAACACCATCAACGAATCCTGTCTCATCCTTTATCAGATCTTCTGGCAGAGTATACGACTCTGTTTTTCTCTTTTAGGATCATTTTGGTCTAAAGGAAAAATTGATGTGAAAATACAAAATGCATATTTATTTACAGATTTATTCTGTTTACAAAACTGTTTTCAAAACTCTACATAGATGAGAAGGCTCTTAACATATGTTCATTCCTTTTTTACAAATACAGATTTGTGGTTCTTAGTGATGCCATGCAAAATACTGTCAGATTATAAAAGAGAACCAAGCAAGTGAAGAGTAAATGAATTTATTCACAACCATACTGCTGCTGAACTGTGGACAAACACCCAGGAGAATACAAATCAATCAATATATTACTGAGGTACTTTTTTCAGTATATGTTTAACTGAGCAAATGAATAGGAAACCTGCAAAGCAGCCATGTTCATGTTCTTACCTCCTCCGTTCTTGTAGCAAAGATAAGGGAACCTCCAAACGTTCCCCAAACCCACCACATTCCCAGCCACTGCCAAAATAAATTCTGTTTTACTGCCCCAGTATCCTCTCTCCTCTACTCCCCCATCTCTGTCCATCTCCAGCACTTTCCCACCTTCTAGAATAAAGTTTAATACAGTAATCCAGCAGCGGTGATGATCTGAGTGCTCTGTTCCAGATGTGCGTGTAGACAGCTTCTGAGAATTCTGACTTCAGATGAGTTATAAAGTTAAAAATTGTAAACACAAAAAGCTACTGATTGACTTAGGGTGACCAGGTTTACCTTCAGACTAGAACAAAGTTTACAGTTTGGAAGTAAATCTACCAAAAAGAAGAAGAAGAAATAAATTCTAAACCCACTTATAATGTAGTGTAATTACAAGTGTACTGGTACCATTCAGAATAAGACTAAACTTATATCTATAAATTGTTAAATTATGTTTATTGGTGTTATTTTTAAGGTATTGTAAACATGTTAAACCTCATTAATAAACATTTGTAACACAAAGAAAAGGCATTGGTTACCTGTTGTTTGACAAATGTTGAAAGTGTCAGATACTTCCTGAAAATGTCTGGGTAAAGAATATGTCAACACCTTAGAATGAGAATTTGTCATTTCATTTGTTTAAGTGTGTCACACTGTCATTAATGTCTAAAAAGACATTTTGTTGGTGGTTAATTCATTAAAGTTGGTGGTTAAATTGGCAAATGTAACATATATGTGGTGAAGCTGACAGGTAGTTGCCACTAACTGGAAGTAAATAAGATTTACCAGCCGAAAAATAAAAATGGCTGCATGGGGGAGCTACAGTGAGTGTCACTGCCACAGAGCTCCAGGTTTTCAGGGTCCTGGGTTCAGTCTTGGACTCAGGTCTGTGAGGAGTTTGGTGTTTTCTCTGTCTCTGCTCTGGTCTCCTCTGAGTGCTCCAGTTCCTCATGCAGTCCAGAAATACATGTTGGTGAGAGTTTCAGTGACTGAGTATGCACGCCATGCCCTATGTTCCTATACTTAATAAATTCCTAGTAGACTCAGTGAAACCCAGAACATGATTAAATATTTATAGATGAAAAATGCAAGTGATATTATTAAAAATAAACATGTAAAAAGAAAACCATAGACACACATTAAAAGAAACTAAAATAAGTTCTAAAGCCTGATTTTAAAAAAATTACAACAAAGTTAAAACAGAAAAGTGCTTTTAAAATGATGCTTGATACTTGAGGTTTACATCAGTTTGGATATGTAAATTGGATATGGTTAATGTTATTAATTTTTAGCTGTGCTTACAAAGACACTTAAAGCAAGTATAACAATCCTTATGTCTTTTGTCTATTTCGACAATGAAAAACTAAAACCAAATCAACATTCCCAGTAAACAAGGAACGTCCCTGGACGTTAAAAATAGGTCTAAAACTAGTCTGCCCGTCAAGGACATATTTTAAACGTCAATGGACGTCCAAAATCCATCTTAATAAGTTAGTTAAGTGGTGATCAATCGATAACGTCAGTGGACGTCCAAACGCGTTTTATACAAGTAATTTATTTCGGGACCAATTAATAACGTCAATGGACGTCCAAAGTACGTCTACTAGTCGTCTTTTCAATGTCTGCGTTTGGACATCTCTTTACAACTTGCATTTTCAACCTTAAGAGAAGGTTGATTAGACGGCAGTCATTACGTTATTTCAACGTTGAATCAATGGCTAAATGTTTACTGGGTTACTCATGTTTAGGGACTTTTAATTTGACAGATTTTGGTTCGCTACCATGGATGGTGTTGCTAGCATCACAGAGCTGCAAACCTCATTAAAAGCTTCATTATAAAGATAGTTATTTATTCTATTTATTTAATTATAAACCACCCTTTCTGCAGGAGTTCACTACTGATCTGCTACTAAATAACCATATGTACTAGAAAAACATTTACGGACTAGCCATAAATGTACTTCTTTAAATAACATCTATTCTTAACTCAGATGTTTGAACAAAACAAGGAAACAAAAGCTGAAATAAACATGTAGAAAGCGCTTCTCAAAGAGGACGCCGTTCCAAACATAATTTCCTAGAAACAGCAAAAAAGGACAACCACGTCTTTGTGACCGAGGTAATATAAATGTCTTTATATTCAGTAGCCATCGCTCGTATATATATTTATTTTTTATTGTAACATTTACTGAGTTTAATGTAATATTTCGCCAATGTGTGTGGTGGGCGAAAGAGGGGGAAGTCTCAAATGGCACCACATTCCCTACATAGTGCACTTCTTAAGTCTTAAAATAACAGCTGCAGCATCCTCACTGGGCATCACGTCTCTAAACGATTATATGACATTCTTCCCCGTGTTCACAGTCCCACACTGTACATTTATTGATATGTAGTCGTTATTTTATGATCTATATAGAGCAGTTTGTAGGGCGTAGGGAGCCGTTTGAGACATTCCCTAGTTAACCACTGTTCAGTAATTTCTAGGGTGTTACATGAACTGCGTGCTGTGGATTAGGGCGAAGAATACGAGCTTTTAAGCTATAATTTTGTTTCTGTCCAGTATTTTCTAAATTATGAAGATATTCCCTACAGAAAGCCAACAGTGCTACTGTAAATCTGATTTTAGTCAGATTTACATGTTATAGTTGTAGACCTTGTTTTTAAAAATGTTATTGAAAGGTAAAGATGAGGTTTGCCTCTTCTTTAAATGTTCTGCTTCTCTATGTACTTAATAGTGCCACCTTCTTGTTTGAATATCATATTCTGCCAAGGACAACGTTTAATGACTGAAAATAGCTGATAGTTTTTATTCACAATTTCAATTCCACCTTAAATTATGTACTTTAATTATTTAAATTATGTACTGCTCTGTGTACGTTTTGCAAGTTTTTCCCCATGGATTTGGCAGCCTCTCTGGTGGAAATTGCACAATACAGCTGGAAGAACATCTTGTAATGAGCCACATCCCCACCAAAGTTACTCGGGTAGTCAGAACATGGAGCCGGATCACTTTTTTGAGCCTCTGCATGTGAAATAAATACGTAAAATGGTATGATGTTCGAAAACATGACTCCAAATTCGACATGGTAGATCTGTCTGTTGAATAAATATTTCAGGCTTTACAGTGCCTCTCAGCAGTAGAAGGACGTTTTAGCACGTTTTTATTCTTGACTCAGTAGTGCAACTGTTGTAAGTCTTTTTAACATTAATGTGTGTAACTAGACTTGCATTACAGACACTTGTAGTAGTTTTATGAGTTATAATAGTATTAAATGCAAAAAATTTTATCTACAATTTTGTGAATTTTTATTTTACTACATAATAACATAAACACAGCAGCTGCCTTCACACCATAAAAAATTAATGATGTATTAATCAATAGAAATTCTACAAAATTACTGGGAATAAAATCTTTACATTGACTTCCACTGAATGTTAAGGAGGTTTTTCCTTGTCTTGTAAAGGTGCTATTTAGGAGATAGATGTTTTGTGACAGCGAAGTTATATACTCATTAGGTGAAATGCCCATTTGAGATATCCCTAATTTAATAGTTACAATGGCTTGCCATAGACTTTCAATTTCAATAAACACATTTTATAAAATGCATCTTATCTGCGAAGCCTGTATTTGGACTGTCATTTTAGAATTTTTATTCAGCATAAACTGGGTGAACATTTATGTTTGAAGCTGAATTTTGTACAGAAACCTAGGTGTACAACTAAAATTTTGTAATTTATTCAGTTTAAAAATACTTATTTTCCCCTGTTTACTTTAAACCTTCCTAGCTTTGTCAATTTCTGATGCTTTTAACTGTTTTATTTTTTCTCTAACAGAAACAAAACAATGTCCTGTTTTGACTCACCCTCTGAGCATAGCATCCTCTTTCCCTCACAAGACGAGAAATACATCCCTTTGCTGAGATCGTCGGAGATTAAAAGTGAGAAGATTGAGATTATTATAAACTCAGATTTTCAAGAGTCTCTCAACACTGAGTTAGCTCCCAAAGAAACTCAAAATTATTCAAGAAAGAAAAGAAATCACCACTGTTTAGAGTGTGGCAAGAGTTTTATTCAGCTGTGTCATCTCCAGGTCCATCAGCGAATTCATACCGGAGAGAAGCCATACCGGTGCTTAGAGTGCGGAATAAGCTTTAATCTTCAGAGTAACCTCCAAAAACACAGACGAATTCATACAGGAGAGAAACCGTACTCTTGCACAGTGTGTGGGAAGAGCTTTAGAGAAAGTGGAACCCTCAAAAAACATGAGCGAATTCATACAGGAGAGAAACCGTACTCCTGCTCAGAATGTGGGAAGAGCTTCAACCAGCAAAGTAGCTACCAGATCCACCAGCGAATTCACACTGGAGAGAAACCCTACGACTGCTCTGTGTGTGGACAAAGTTTTAGAGACAGAGGAACCCTCAAGAAACATGAGTATGTCCATACAGCGGAGAGACCGTACTTGTGTGCAGACTGTGGAAAGTGTTTTAGTCAACAGGGCACACTGCAAAAACACCAGAGAATTCATACCGGAGAGACTCCATACCACTGCTCTCACTGCGGCAGCAGCTTTAAACAGTACAGCAGCCTCCACTTGCACCTGTACAGCCACATCGAGCAGAAACCCTACCACTGCCCTGACTGTGGGAGAGGCTTCACTCTGCAGACCACTCTTCAGAGACACCAGAGGATTCATACAGGAGAAAAGCCTTACACCTGCTCCAGGTGTGGGCGCAGCTTCAGGCACTCCAACACTTTAAAGAAACACAAGTGTGTTAAAACAGATGTGAGTATTCCTGAAGCTCTTCATTCTCATGACTGATGAGATGTGTTTCAAAACCTGGAGTCCTCAGAAAGTGTCAAAACTTGTTAACCTTCCTATATCTGAGTTTATTTCAATGCAAACATGCCCTGATCTGTAATTCATAAACTGATCCTGAATGCTGATAGCATTTCTTTTGGCACAGTCTATCCTTATGTTGCTGTCATATGAATGTTTAGGAGTAAGTAATGCTGTGATTAGTTATTCGCAGTTCCCTAATTCCTTTGGTTATTTGCTGCCACTTATTTGGTCGGTCTGTGAGGAGTTTGGTGTGTTCTCTATGTGTCCACGTGGGTTTCCTCCGGGTGCTCCGGTTTCCTCCAACAGTCCAAAAACACATCTTAGAAGGTGGATTGGCAACTCAAAAGTGTCCATAGGTGTGAATGTGTGTGTGTTGCCCTCTGAAGGACTGGCGCCCCCTCCAGGGTGTATTCCTGCCTTGTGCCCAATGATTCCAGGTAGACTCCAGACCCACCGTGACCCTGAACTGGATAAGGGTTACAGATAATGAATGATTGAGTGATAATTTAAAGCTTCACTGACTAAAAATGAAAAAGTAATAGAGAAAGGGGCAATTAAAACAAATTATAACAATTGTAAATAAAAAATAAACCTTTGAAATGAAAATAATTAATTTGTATAAAATGTGATATCTAATTACTCAATTTATTTTAATTTTGCAAATGTGCTCCTCAGGTTTTATTACATAAAATCATTAGAGTGACATTTCCATCTATAGGGAAACACCAGTAGTTTATCCTAAAAAATAAAATGCGAATAAATCCAAGGTTACCTTAAATTTGGAGAGTAGAAGTAATGGAACACCATGTTTCATGCAGTTGAAATGTTTTCATTACATCTCAACTTTATTTACAACGGTGACAAATTATTTTCATTATGCTTTTCTTTATTCCATTTTCATTGTTAGTCAACAAAGTTTAAAATGTGCAGCAAGCATGTAGATGTCAACACTCCCTTACGTTTACCTTCATAGTCTCTGTAGTTCTTAATAAGGAGTTCAGTCGCTGAATATGGAACCAAAATAAATGGGAGCTAAGAATAATGGTGCTTTTCCACTGCGTGGGATCTGCTCAACGCGACTCGTCTCACTTTTAGCTTGTCGCTTTTCCGACAATGAAGCCGATGACGTCGCAAAACCTCATCTCTAACAATAAACACAGGCTTTGAAAACCACAACAACACTTGCAGTAAACACTCCGCACCCTAGTTCTCACAGATCAGGTTCCTTGTTGCACATTCGGCTTTTGCTGGAGATTTTTGTCAGCCATTGGCTCAAGGGGCATTTAAATCTCTTCAAAACACTTTGAGGTGATGTTACAAGCTGCCGTTGTGGGTCTGATGAAAATGTGAAAGTTGCCATAACTTCAGAGATTTGTTTGTGTATTTCATGGTGATTGATAGGTCTCTGTGGCCAGTCAGTGCTCTGCAGGGTTTACATGATTTAGTACCTACTAGACTCTGTTGGAACCATAACCAAGCAGGGACTGAAAAAGTACCTGGTTCCATTGACCAGGTACCAGATTTGGCCAGAGCTGGGTCGAGTTGTGTAGGTTCCATGCATTGGAAAAGCACCATAAGTAACTTCAGCATCATCCCATTGGAGTGTGTAAATGGGAATGTAGGCTGCAGAGCAAGAGTTGTGTTCAGAGAAGCTGGGGCCTGGGTGTTCGTTCACAGGACACTATCGGAAGAATGGAATGTGGGTTTGCAGCACGTGTCTCATGGGTCACATTCAGTGCTTCTACAACCAGAAGGGTTTTTAGGGTCTCTTTCAATCACAGGCCATTAGATTTCTCTTAATTTCCCCCCTGAATGTTACTCCTCGTCACAGCACTCAGAAGCCGACCATCTCTTTGCTCTTTGCTCAGAGGGTAGAGGGGTAAAGGATCCCACTGTGTTGCATAATGAGCAAAATGAGGACCTTTATCTTCTATTAGCCATATTAGCATTTTTGTCATAAGGTCTAATTAAATATTGTTAGCACGTTATACTCTGCTCTTATGACAGAATCTGAGTGCGTTATTCACCAGACACAAGTCAATTGTTGTTTTGTCTCATCCCAGCCCCTGTTTACAGAGTAAATAAACTGATCCTGCTGTCCCTGCATTCTGAGAGTGTAACAGATTTTTGGAGGATAATGCTTTAATCGTGAATGTCTGCTTGAATTATTTCTCTGATACTACAAGCCTAGAAAAAAAAAACTAATTCACAATTTATGCAGGATAAGCAGTTTCAGACAACAAATGAATGAATGAACAATTTATTCACAAGCTAAAGTAATAATATTAATATTTCCCCGGATTGTTCAGCCCTAAATCAGATACCAGTAGTGCAGTAGTTTTGCTCAGTGATAATTTTATTTAACCATAGCTGATTTTCCTGCATCTTCAGCAAATTGTTCTTACAACCTCATAAAGCAAACAAGTGCGCATTCGTCTCTACACAGTGTGCAGTTATTTTGCTGGCTGAAGTTCTTATATTGTGCTTAAGTTAAGGTATTTTCAATATTTTTGGTTAATTTTAGTTTCACATTGAAACAGTGAATTTGTACATGTTCATATAGTGCTGGACACTTTCAATTATTGTGTAAATTGATTGTAATGTGTTTTTGTTTGTTTGGAACTAATTTTGTTAGTGAATAATGTACGCTAATGTAAATACACCACAAATATGAGGTCTCCCACATTTTTAAAATCTTCTTATATTAAATACTATGAAAGCTTTTTTTTTATCTTTTAATTCTTATGAACAGATTGATGTGCATTAATAAAGAGATCAAAAGATGAAATAGAATGCGGAAAACGGTGGCGCAGCAGGTAGTGTCGCAGTCACACAGCTCCAGGGGCCTGGAGGTTGTGGGTTCAATTTCCACTCCGGGTGACTGTCTGTGAGGAGTTGGTGTGTTCTCCCCGTGTCTGCGTGGGTTTCCTCCGGGTGCTCCGGTTTCCTCCCACAGTCCAAAAACACACGTTGGTAGGTGGATTGGCGACTCAAAAGTGTCCGTAGGTGTGAGTGTGTCTGTGTGTGTGTGTGTGTGTGTGTGTGTGTGTCTGTGTTGCTCTGTGAAGGACTGGCGCCCCCTCCAGGGTGTATTCCTGCCTTGCGTCCAATGATTCCAGGTAGGCTCTGAACCCACCGCGACCCTGAACTGGATAAGCAGTTACAGATAATGAATGAATGAATATATATATATCTCAGTAAAGATAAATGACTATAATTTATGTTTGTATGATGTATTTACTTAAAAGCTTTAAATGTATGAAAATATATCAATCGCGTACCAGGAAAATATACTGTTAATTAATATATTAATATATACTTAGAGATATATCTCTCTTGTAACATTATTTCTTAATTACAATTATTAACATATAGTAAATTTAAGATACCTAAGCCTGAATTTATTTTTTATTTTTATTTTCTTTTCTTACTTTATTTATTGTTTTGCACTTTATTTGTGTTTATTTAGCGACTGCACAACAACACAGTAGAAGTGTAAATGTTAACTCTTTTTGCCACTGTGTTTGTTTCACACTTCATATAAAGAAAGAAAACAGAAATGTATCTATTTTAAACATGGAATATTTTTCTTTTATGAAATATAATTGTAATTTATTATGGATGTTAAAAATACGAGCCTAGTCTTAAAATCAAGGCTGAAATGTGGACTGATCTGAAAAAAAAGTGGGCCTGTCTTTTGTGAGTTTGGTCTTTTTTTAATTGATTATATTATATTAATATAAGTATTTCTGTGTATTGTTTCCATATGGGAATTAACTTGGATCCATGTCTCCTGAATAAAGAAGAAGGTGGATATACAAGGTTTTATTGAGTGCTGTGTTTAATGCTCAGCAGGAGAGGTTTTACCTCGATTAAAGCCATACATCACACACACTGGCGCATCATCAAGGAGGGTGTGTGTGTGTGTGTGTGTGTGTGTGTGAGAGAGAGAGAGAGAGAGAGAGAGAGAGAGAGAGATGCTCCTGCTGATGAAACTGAAGTTTTTCCCTTTTTTTCAATCCTAATTCAAATGTATCCTGTGCTTTGTGTTTTAATATTTTTAAGCAGTATACCCCCAGTATATTATTTATAAGCAGTATCCTCATGATCTCCAGTGACCTACTGCTTTATAGAACAGTCGTTTAAATCAAAGAATGTGAAAACATAAAGCAAATAACCCTCAGCAGGGCTCCTCAGAGGCAGCTGTACATGCGCGGAATGTCACCATGCCTAATCCCAAGAGTCCTCCAGGGGGTTATAAATCCCAGCCATGGAACTGTGTTCTCTGAAGGGATGGAACTCCATCCAATATTTTTGGGACATGTTGGACTGGTCATCCAGAACTACTTCCATCAAATCCTCACAGCAGTATGGCGTGTAAATCCTTTCACACTAAACTAAAGACTGCAGCAAAGAGGAACAAACTCATGATCAGTGTCCTTTGCTTCAGATTTGACAGCAGTTTGTGAAAAAGTGCCACAAACCTGTGGTCAGCTTCATGTTAGAGTGTTGCGCCTTGAATAAAAAGAGGCTTGTTTATGTGTGTAAAATGTGACTGTATCAACTCAATATCAAATGTGTATATGTGTGAGTTCTTGAAGATGGAGAGACCCAGTGGCAGTCCGGTTGCCATGGAAACCGTCTCCGTGGAAATTGAGGAGGCGATGGAAAGAGCTCAGAGGAAGAGGAAGCACACAGTATACACACGTTATGCACATGCTCTTTCTCTCTCTCTGTGTGTTTCACAAAGACAGGGACACACACAGGCTCTTCTGCACCAGACAGATGTTCTTTATTTATTTGTTTATTTATTCTTTGAAAAGATGCTGGTGTCTCTTCAACACCATCATTTTTAATGAGCTTGCACATGTATAAGAGGCTAATACCTGCTGCAGCTTCTTATGTAAATTGCTTTGGTTATTCCCCAGAAATGTTTTATTTGATTGCTTTTAGTCTACCACCTCAATGTCACTGGAGCGTTCAGAAAGATCCACCCTAATCGTACTTGCTCTCTGGGGGTCCTGATCATGTTAGGAACCATGTGGAATAATATTGAAAGGGAACATCTAATTATGCAGTGGAGACGACTACAGTCTGTAACCGTAGAACTGCAAAGTGCTCCTGTGTGGTCATTGGAGCCAATACAATGGAAAAGTAAGTGAAAAGCATATATGTAGATTGATGTTCATACACTGTGTGTTCATACACTGTCACTGGCAAACCTTGTTTATCCAAAGACCAGTTTTACAGAAGGATAAAACCTTTGTGATATTAAATGGATTTTAATGTACCCAGGTATTTGTCCAAGAGTTTGTAATCGAGCAAAATGATATACAGAAATTCTCATGACAAAAATGATTTACAAATTTGACTTTATGAAGTCACCAGTGCTATCATAAGTGTGACAGTGTGAACTGAATGTGTGTGTGTGTATGTGTGTGTTACTGTGTCGTCATTTGTCGTCACTGTGATTCAGCATCATCCCTCCCTCCCTCCCTTTCTCTCTCTCTCTCTCTCTCTCTCTCTCTCTCTCTCTCTACCTCCCTCTCCCCCTCTCTCAGTGCTATAGCGCTCTGAAGCATCCCACCATAATCAGTCGGAGAACAGCAGCTGAAACCAACATAGCTCTCTCAAACGAAGAGAGAGGAGATTAAAGAGAAGAAGAAGAAGAAGAAGAAGAAGAAGAAGAGGGGCATAAAAGAAAGGGAAGAAAGGAACTAAGAAGGAAAGATAAAAGAATAGTGGATAATCAGAGCAGCCAATTTGTGAGGTTAAAAACGGAAAAGAAAATAAAAGCGGAGAAAAAAAGGAGGAGAAAAGGAAACAGATGAATGCAGGGGACAGAGACAAAAACAGAATAGAAGAGAACGTAAAGACTAAACTACATTCAGTCGTATGCCACTCTCTCAGAACTAAACTGTGAGGAAGAGAAAGAAGTGTAGAGCCAGAAGGAGACGAAAGCAGGAAGTGAGTGGGAAAGAAAGGAAAATAAAAAGGAAGAGTGTAGAAAGGGGGAAAGAGGATTGCAGAAAAGAAGAGAGGAGAATAGAAAAGAGAACAAGAATAAAAGTGAGAAAAGAACTGAACAGTGTAGAAAAGAATCTAAAGAGTACAGGCCTCAGTTAGTTCATGATTATGTTGATAATGATGAAGACTTGTGACTATGGAAGCTTCCTCCCGCTCCTCCTCTTCCTCAGTGGGTGTTTAACCCCCGTGACCCCTGCAGTGACCCCTGTGACCCCTGCAACCCCAGAACCCGTGACTCCGAACCCTGACCCGTGTGAAGGATGGCCTTGTTTAAATGGGGGACACTGTTCCGCAGTTCCGGACTCACCCTGGACTTATACCTGCACCTGCTCACCTGCCTTCACTGGACACAACTGTGAGGTGAGAGCTCAATGACACAATACAAAAACGAAAACACATTATGACACTTACCAAATTCGTTACATGGTCAAACCTGTGTGGACCCCATCCTCAGAACTGAAGGGGATTAATCAGGAGTTTGTTGCTCTTTGCTGCAGTAACAATCTCTGCTCTTTACACTAGGTGTTGGAGCATTGCTGTGAAGACTTCACAGAGCATTAGTATATGAGTTCTGTGGTTCTGATGTCGCATCTGTAGTTCAGGCACTCTAATTTTCTTAAAGGTAATGGACCCCCATCACTCCACAGAACATAGTTCTACGGCCTAACGTCATTGTCATCGTCATTGAGCATGGTGGCCTTAGGCTATTTTGCAGCTGTTCCAGAGCATCGCATCTAATTTCAGTTTTTGCATTAGAGATTATACGAGGAGTCCACAATGGAGAAAGAATTAGCTGAACTTGTTGGGGTCCACAACAAACTTTTGGAATCAATACATCATTAACTTAATATCAACAAGCATATTTTTAATTAACTGGTTTTGTGATGTCACCTAATTCAGCATTAGTGGCATGATAACCACAGACTTACATCACCTATTTTTGTAATTACACTGTTTAATCATTTGGGACCTGATGCCAAGCATTGTCTTGCTGAAACAACCATGGACTCCCAGAGAAAAGACGTTGTCTTTTTGTGTTTCAAGACGTTGTCTTGTTGTGTTTCTCTAAAATACCGATATACTTCACTTTAATTGTTTGGATTTTTTTTTTAGTTGACTATGTCATTTCAATACAGCAAATGTTCTCCACACTTTTCTGAAACTTTTATGATGAATGAACCAATAGAAATGCTCCCACATTACTTTTTACATTGAGTTCCAGTGAAAGTTAAGAAGGTTTATGTCCTTCTCCTTTAAAGTTACTATTTCAGACATACATGTTTTTCTTTAGACAGTGACTATACACAAGTCACTTATGCTGTGGGCACCGCTGCAGACTCATACCATGACAGATCTTGGATCTAGCACCTTTACACTTTTTCTGGCTGAGATTCTCTGAATTTCCTGAATGCTGTGTACATAGATGATGAAAGAGCTAAAATCTTGGCCGATTTACACTGACAAATGTACTTTTTAAATTGTTTGGCAATCCCCCAGAAATATATATAGTGTGTGGTGTCTGAGTTCATGGTTAGTAAGACTTGAAGACGTGTGCTGAGTTACCATGGAAACAGAATGGCAAGTATGTGAGAGTCTGTCACGTGTGTGTGTTCCTCGATCAGTCGTAACATTAAAGTGACCTTCTTCCTTCTCTAGTCTTTGTCTATTTTATCAACCCCACTGACCTTATGGGTGCACTTTGTAGATCTACAATAGAAGACTGCAGTCCATCTGTTGCTGTACATACTTTGTTCAGTGGACAGGACCCCCACAGGACCGCCAGAGAACAGGTTTATTTGTTTGGGTGGATCATTCTCAGCACTGCAGTGACACTGACGTGGTGGCATGTTAGTGTGCGTTGCGCTGGTACAAGTAGTTTAGATGCAGCATAATTAGTGGCAAGTGTGTGTGTGTGTGTAGTCAGTCCACCTACCAATGTGTAGGAAACACAGACACACACACACACACAGTAAATAACATACTAAACTTCTCACAGACAGTGACCAAAAGTGGGTTTGAATCCACCACCACAGAAACCTGGAGCTTTCCCTTGACACTACCAATTTCAAATTAACGCGCTATAGCCTGAATGGATGTGGCTAAACTGATGTGGGGTGAATAGGTGTGGCTAAACTGATGTGGGCTGAATGAGTGTGGCTAAACTGATGTGGGGTGAATAGGTGTGGCTAAACTGATGTGGGCTGAATGAGTGTGGCTAAACTGATGTGGGGTGAATAGGTGTGGCTAAACTGATGTGGGCTGAATGAGTGTGGCTAAACTGACGTGGGCTGAATGGGTGTGGCTAAACTGACATGGGCTGAATGTGTGTGGCTAAACTGATGTGGGCTGAATAGGTGTGGCTAAACTATTGTTGGATGAATGGGTGTGGCTAAACTGATGTGGGCTGAATAGGTGTGGCTAAACTATTGTTGGATGAATGGGTTTGGCTAAGCTGTTGTGCGCTGAATGTGTGTGGCTAAGATTTCATTGGCTGAATGGGTGTGGCTAAACTGATGTGGGCTGAAAGGGTGTGGCTAAACTGATGTGGGCTGAATGGGTGTGGCTAAACTGATGTGGGCTGAATAAATGGTGCTCAACTCTTTGCTGATTGGGTGAAAAGTGATATCATAAAAAATATTTAATTCAGTCAGACTGCTTGTTTTACGCTATATGGACTATATACACTACATTAATAAAGTTATATTCCTAAATATTATTTTTATATTAAAAATAATCTTTGTCAGTGTAGTGACACGGTTTTAATCTGATCGTAAATCTTGATCAGACAGGAAGCTGAAATCAGATTCTGCTTCATAGCTGATATGTCTAGACCAATGTTAAACAGAATAAGAAAAAATGAAACATATCAAATCAGACTCTTTCAAATCACACTGAAGACACATTTATAAGTGCTTTCCAAACCGATTCAAATCTGATTTAGATCTCATCTCTGAATGTGACTGAGTCTGACAGTCAAATTGGATTCCATGTGGTTTTCATCAGTGTTATGACAAGAAACAAACAGCTATTATTAGATAGCTGACAGAAAAATAAATCACTGTCAAATTATCTGATTTAAGAATTCTGATTTGCCCTGTGACATGTAAAACGCCTAAGAAAGGAGAGTAAGCTGTGTACATTTGCATAATAAGATAACTGCCATAATCCAATAATAATTAGATTACTGCTGCGTATGTAAACACACTCAGTGTGTTCAGATTTACTATAATACTTTAATAGGAAACTGCAGTAAAAAGGACAAAGCTGTGTTCTGCAGTGTGCTTTTTTCACTCACAAAAATAGAGCACTGTGTGTGTGTGTGTGTGTGTGTGCCATTTTGCCTATCGACCCATTTACTGCGTAACAAGGAGGGTGATAGAAACACATCGATTTTTCCTTCTCCTCTTTCTCTCTCATGCTTTCTCTCTTTTTTCGCTCTCTTTCTTTCACTCATACTCTTCCTCTCTGTCTTTCTTTCTCACTCTGTAAAATAAAGGAACTTCACTTTAAAATATTATAAAATTTAAATTAAAAAAAAATTTTTTACATCTCATTGATAAGAAAGACATGAAACACTCTGGAGCTGCTGCACATGCACCTAAGGTCACCAAGACCCTGCCAGAGGGGTATAAAACCCACCTGCACTGGACTGTGGAGCCATGGGACTTTCCTCTGTAGTGACTGAGTGCCATCCAATAGCTTTGGAGTGAGCTGGAATGGTGACAGCGATCCAGAACTAATTATTTAACATCAGTCCCTGACCTCACCAATGTTTATATGGCTGAATAAATGTGAATGAAATCTAGTGTAAACCCTTTCCAGAATAGTAATAATAATAATTACCCTTCCTTTCAAAGGAAATGTTGGATGATGTGTCCATATATATTTGGACATATAGTTATCACAGTAAATAAAAGAAAGAAATGTCCTAAACAAATGTCAGTTAGGGTACATAGTTTGGAGACTGTCTCTGGAACTGTGTGTGTGTGTGTCCAGATCCCTAAGCAGGCCTTTGTATTTTTTCCTCCCATAATGCCTTTGGAGGTCACTTTGTTAGCGGTCAGTGTCTGCTTTTTTATGGCTCCAGCTTGTGTCCTTCAGAGACTCTCTCTCTCTCTCTCTCTCTCTCTCTCTCTCTCTCTCTCTCTCTCATTGACGTTACCTATGGTGGGTGTAGCCAAGCTGAGATGCTGCTCTGTGACTGGTCAGGACGTCTAGCGTGATTATTGTGACATCATTGCCGAGCTTTGAGGTCTGGGTCCTCAATCATCCTCTAACGAGGCCCTTATTAGCATACTAATTGATTAATTGCTTACTGCAGCGTCAGTGCTTAAAGCACACAAATTATTGGAGAAATAATGTGATGATACAAATAGCTTGAGATACAAGGTGGTCTTTAGGATTCCCATAACCTTTTCATATTCATACATAAGGTAACATTACACCTTTTATTATAGACATAAACATAACACAACAGGATTCTATGAAGCCTTAATCCCACCAGCGTCAATCAATTTAAAAGATGCTTTAGTCAGTTTCACAATAGAAAAGTTTATGACAACTGAGGCTTGTTGGAACAAGGCCTCATAGGGATTTCTTTAGGTTTGTCATGGAATGCTTATAAATGTGTTGCGTCGCCTTATGAATTTTTGAATGTAATTTGGTTTAGAGTTATAACTTTAGAGGAACTTTGACAGTAAATCCTCATAACGGAGAGCTTTTGAGTTGCTGTATATACCACAGGACACGAGATGTTCAAAAATCCTATTCCTTTCTGTCAAAAGGAATCCATCTTAGTCCATGAATTCCTTTTTGTGCTTAACACTCACTGAATATCTTCAGGGGTCTACACCGAGGACACTGATCTAGGCATGAGAAGGACGTGAGTGTGCGCTGATGTTGGTCTGTGAGTTTATCCTCTAGAGGTTTTCAGTAAATCAGGATATGTAAAATTATTTTAATTAAGTCTAATTAACTCTGGTCTGCTTTGAAATTGAGCTCATTAAACAGTGCATAAACCACAACACAACACCCTGCACACACTCATCACACACAAAATATGCTCTTTACACATCACACAGTTTTTACACGCACCACACACTCTATATACACAACCCCACACTTTACACACACACACACCACACACTCTCTACACAGAAAAACAATTTCTACACACACCACACACTCCATATACACAACTCCACACTCTACACACACACACACACTCTATATGCACAACTCCACACTCTACACACACACACACCACACACTCTACACACACACAAACCACACAAAAAATAACTCACTCTACACACACCATGCTTTCCCTACAAACACCACACACACTCTATGCACAAATTTCTCACTCTACAAACTTCACGTAATGAATGACACACCACACACTTTTCAGAATCCTTGGGGTGGGAGTTACAATGCCTCTTCGTGTGGATTATTTATACGTCCTGCTGTGGATGTACATTTGTGTGTGTGTGTCTCCAGCAAAGAGACAGCAGATGCCCTGTGTTTCTATCTCACTGTGATCACAGCTCCATCAGGAGTTTTCAGAAATTAATCCACTCTCCTACAGAGAGATAATTACAAACACAGAGAGACACACACACTATATATCTGTAGGGGTTGTTTAACAGCTGTAGAACAAACACATTTAATTTGAATCAGAACGCCTACATTTAGAGTCATGTAATCATTATAAATCTAAGAGAAACAGTATAAACCTGGATCATATCACAGTCCACGCTACATTAAGTGGCACAGACCCAGACCGAGAACTAAAAATGTTTGGCACATCACTGACTTTAGGCCACTGCTGGTCTACCCTCAGACCACTCAGATTACTGTCCTGTGTACAAGATATAACTAATATTTATTAATAAATGTAAAGGTTTAATCTCCACAAACTGAGCAAATTAAGAGATTCTAATTCAAATATCACCAAAACTACACTGAGATAGTAAAATATAATTTTGTTGATCTTACATAGATATTTTATACATTCTTTTACATTTAAACATATAATAATAAAATATTCCGTCTTAAGAAAGTACATGAGAATAATTTCACAAATTTGTGCCATTTTTTATTTTTCGATTGACTGCACTTATATTTACCACTGGGAGTTTTCTTTTTAAAGTGTGTTTCTTTCTGTTTTGTAACATTTATTTGTATTTTCTTCCTCTTTTCTTTTCTTTAGCCAAACAGTAATGTATCTTTCTCTTTCCCTATTCTCCCCTTCATTCACTCTAATGGGAAACTAATCATTTTTAATTGGTCTTGTGTTGACTGGACCATGGAGAGGTCATTGGAGTTTAAAGTGTTAAACATTGTACTGTTTTAAAAAATTATTGTGGGTAGGTTTTCAGTGCCAAGTTAAAGCAGAAATGTCACACTAGCTAATGTGTATGTGTGTGCATGATTGTTGGTTGCTGTTGCCATAGTAATGATGAAAGCCTTTTGTGTGTGTGTACCAGGTTTCACTCATGTTAAGTTTTAAAATGAAGGCTTGTTTTACAGTTAGGGAAGATGTAGGGTTAAGGGCAGTATGGGTTATGGTTAGGAATAAAGGAGTTCTCCACAAAAAGCATAAAAGTCATTGTAATGTCTGTGTCCACATTGTGTGGAAACACATGAGTGATTGTGTGAGTGAGTGTGTTTCTTGGCGCCTGGAGCTGTCAATCATCCACTCTCACCTTGAGAATGAAGGACAGAACATTTTCTTCCACTTTTCTCCCTCTCACTCACTCATTCCTTCTCCCACTGTGACCTTTCTCTCGTTCTTTTAGCCTTCAGAGACTCTCCCTGCAGTAAAGAGGAACAAACCTGTACAAACTTTAAAACACATGTAAATTCATTCATTATCTGTAAGCGCTTATCCAGTTCAGGGTCGCGGTGGGTCCAGAGCCTACCTGGAATCATTGGCCGCAAGGCGGGAATGCACCCTGGAGGGGGCGCCAGTCCTTCACAGGGCAACACAGACACACACACACACACTCACATTCACACCTACGGACACTTTTGAGTCGCCAATCCACCTACCAACGAATGTTTTTGGACTGTGGGAGGAAACAGGAGCACCCGGAGGAAACCCACGCAGACACAGGGAGAACACACCAACTCCTCACAGACAGTCACCCGGAGCGGGAATCGAGCCCACAACCTCCAGGTCCCTGGAGCTGTGTGACTGCGACACTACCTGCTGCACCACCGTGCCGCCCAACACATAAAGATAGAACAAATTTTTGTTTTTGGTCAAATGCGAGTAAATACATTTTGTGATAAAGAGTGTATAACTAATGATTAAATTTGATTAAATGCTATCCATTATTTGAATAGTTTTATAGCCCTAGTGTGAACACATTATCATTGCTTTGAATCACATTTCCGAAACAATTTGTTAATCTTTAATACAAAAACACCCACTCACAGCTAAAACATGGCGATAACATTCAGTAAAACTGATAAAAAATACTGATACATAATTATTCGTATTCACATCACAGAGTATGATTATTAAAACACTTCAAAAAGTCACAAAACATTTACTCACTCATTCACATTCTCTCACATACTGACTCAAGCACTTCCGAACTCACTCATTCGTTTTCCAGATTCTCAAAAAAACTGGGCAAAATCTGCCTCAGGTTTGGCACTTACTGCTCAGTTACGGCACTGTCAGGTGTTGTGTGAGATGGACATGAGCTGAACCGTCATGAGCCAGAATTAATTTGGGTTCCGGGATGTCTTTTGTGGGCCAGATAATTTGGCCCAGATTTGATCCACAACACCTGATATCTGGCTCATATAATGTGCACTTGTGGCTGAGTTGAGGCAGCCAGACTCACCCTGAGTCAACATCATCATTCAAGGCAAAATGTGGGCCATAAAAGAACTGCAGATGTGCCATAGTTGGGCCAAACATTCATTGCTATCTGGGATACTCCCTCATAAAATCACTTGCACATTCAAACACTCACTCACTCATTTACTCTTACACCCGCTTACATACTCAGTGGGATAAGAATATTCTCCACAGTGGGGCGTTGTTCATTATTTCGTATCTGTGTCCTTTTAATATGTTAAAATAAGACAGTGATACTTTAGAGTAATAATAATTATTGATTAAAAAGCACTGAATTGACATGTACTTAATATTTAGAATATATGTAATACAACTTTTGCTAGGAGTTTGGTGTGTTTTCCCTGTGTCTGCGTGGGTTTCCTCCGGGTGCTCTGGTTTCTTCCCACGGTCAAAAAGCACACGTTAGTAGGTGGATTGGCGACTCAAAATTGTCCGTAGGTGTGAGTGTGTGAGTGAATGTGTAAGTGTGTATTGTCCTGTGAAGGACTGGCTCCCCCTTCAGGGCGTGTTCCTGCCTTGTGTTCCATGACCATGAAATGGAAAAGCGGTTACAGACAACGGATGAATGAATGGATAACTTTTGCTGTATTGTGATAAATAATAGTGAATGTTTCTGAGTGTGTGTGTGTGTATGTGTGTGTGTGAATGTACAATATTCTTCAGTTCTGCATTTAATCTTCCGCTCATTTACATATCACTCTGATCCTGGCGTTTTATGTCCTGAGAAAAAAAAAGAGAGAGATAGAGAGACGTGACGGAGAATAAATCCATAATAATCACCTTGGGTTCCTCTGATCGTCTCTAGTCTCCCACTGCTTTATTTCATTTAAAAAATAACTTTTAACATTAAACAGTGAATGTAAATGTGAGCTGGACACAGGCAAGGAGGCAAAATGCATTTAAGAGCTGGTTTAATTTAACCCAAAGTCCGTAATGAAAACTAAAATAATGTGTAGAAATATGAAATAAGACTTTCAGATGAACATGAAACATTGAATATTAAACACTGCACATTAAACACTGCACACTGAACATAATACACACAATTCAAAACACTTCACATTAAAATATTCACATTATTCACTGATTATTAATGACCTACAGGACTGTGACATAAATTTAATCACTTTAAGGACACTAATATCTGTTTCATGTCAGAAAACCAGGTAGAAAAGGTAAAACACATTTTTCATTTACTTCTCAATTATTTTTATTTACTTTTCTTATGTAGATAAAGCACTGAATGGTGGATATTTAACAAAATGCAATAAGAAAAGAATAAGAATAACTTTATTCATACTGGCACAATATACCATGACAGTGTTTGGCTTTTGTAGTACCTACTTTGTGTATTTTCCCTGAATATATTGGTAGAGACTGATCATATTTGTTGGAAAATGTTTGTATGTCAGTGTTTGAAGGAGAATGATTATGGTCTTTGTTGGATAATGATGTGCTGTTGAAATGTTTGTTGGAAAATGATGGAGTACTTTTTCTTTTTATTTAGTTATTTGTTTTTATTTTTTTGGAAAGATGGGGTTTGTTGAATTATGTTGTTTATTCATTGTTGGAAAAGGATTTCATTTGTTGGAGAATTATGTTGTTGGAACATTTTGGTTGTATTGGTGTATGTTGGTGTTTGGTAGATGCTCGTGTTTTTGGTGAAGGTCAATGTTTTCCTGAGAATTTAGGTGTTTGTTTAGAATAGCTTTAAGTTCTTGTTAGAGAAAGACAGTGTTTACTTGATAATGTTGGTGATTTTTCTAGAAAATGTTTTCTAGATATGTTTTCTGGGACTCTTCAGTGCCATCTGATAACATACAGTATATTCATTTTTCCTGATCCCCTTTTTTCTGTCTGTTTCCATCTGTTTGTACTAAAGTGCTTCTAATTAGTAACATCCTAGCAACCACCTGGAACCCCCTAGAAGGCAGCTGGAACACAATAGAAGCCACCTAGCAGCACCTTAGTAACATCCTCTCATATCATAGCAGCACCTTACACCTTAGAAAAAGCCTAGCAACCACTTTGGAACTCATAGCAACATAACATAGCAACCATCACTCTGCATTTTCTTCAAGAGATGTACCTTTTTGGTCATCTCTGTTAAACTTAAATTAAAAGAATATAATTTAACTGATAAGACCCTAGTGTGTGTGTGTGTTTGTTTGTGTGTGTGTGAGAGAAAGCGAGAGACAAAGAGAGAGAGAGAGAGAGAGATAAAGAGAGGGTACAGTAGACTTATGGATTATTTATTTATTTATTATATTTAGAAACAGGACTCATTGCAAATTTGTGTTTGTTATTCAGCTGACAGGTGGTGTGTGTGTGTGTGTGTGTGTTTTATCGTCCACTTCTCTGAGAGTGGCCGTTTCTAAGCAACCACATGGCCCAGTCTGTTTCTGTCTTTTTTGTGTTTTTCTGCATTTCTCTTTTTTTCTCCCTGTTTTCAGCCTTCTTTATCTTTTTCTTTTCTTATCAGTTTACAGGGTTTGTCCTGATTTTGCCTTTCATCTGTCTCTCTTATTATTTATCATGTGTCCATCATTTTATCTGTTGTTAATCTCTATAATCACACACAAACACACACACACACACACACACACACACAAAGCAGTGTGTAACTGGCACATCTTCTTTGAATATTTTAGAGGATTTCTTCCCCCAAATTGTCACATACTTATTCTTATAAAATGGTAAATGTTGCTTTAGTAGTGTTTGTGTGTGTGTGTGTGTAAATGGTATTATTCATTAGCCTTGGCATCTGTATACAAATAGCTTTAAATAATTGTACTATATAACTGAATTTTCCCTTCTTTTTGTCTATGAGATTCTCTGTATCATACAGAGTCACTGACTGATCACTCACTGTCCATTGTTGAAATGTAAAGGAGTAAATTTTTCTTCACTCAAGCAACAGATGGTAATATACCCAATTAAATGTCTTACAAATTTACTTACAAGTTAACAGATTCAGTTCTGATTTTTATATTCCTTTCCCACACTTAATTCTGTTTTTTATTTTACATATTTGTTAATATGTTTCATAAAGCTTGTATTTTATTCAAATGTAAGTTAAAGTTACACGTGAAGGCAATTCAGTTTTTTCTGAACAGTTGTTTTTATAACAGTAAAGACCTAAAACTTCTGAAAATTCAAAATTGTTTATGCTTATCATTTAACATCATTTGTGTGGGTTTTGATCAGATTTGACCTCAAACTCATCTCAGGTTAATGGCTTTAATATGTATGGTATGTAAATGAGATTTAGGAAAAGAAAGCACTTTTGCATATTAAACAAACGCACCTAAACCAAAATGAATATACTAGAGATGATGATGTGTGTGACCACTGTGTGTGAGCATGTATGAGTGGGTGTGAATGTCTGTTATTATTCTCATAATAGCTATAAGGATTACAGCTTTAATATCAGTGATGCAGCTGGGATTTTTACTTGATACTAACCTATTATTACAAAGGACAATTACTCTCCATTAAATGTAATATGCAGTCTCTCATTCTCGCATGTTCTTTCCGTCACTCACATGTGATGAAGGATCACATTGCTTTGTAATCCCAGAATGAATGAGTTTATGCTTCATAGAGTGGGTAACCTTGCGTGAGGGCAGCCATATTTTTTAGGGTTTAGTACAGAATCTGTGACACATCCAGGCCAGCGGTTATTAGCATATTAGCAGTAACCTCTAAGAAAAATCTGTGGAGGAAATGACTGACTGCAAAACATAGTTCTGTAACTTGGAATGATCACATAACATTGAAATATTCTGAAATGAAAAAAGATGCTAATTGTCCTGAACTGTTCATTTTCTCAGCTTTTTCATTAAATTAATCTGTTCATATCTCACCAGGGAGGTTGCTTTAATATTTTTAAAAGACTCATAATAGTATTATAGTATGTAGTATTTGTAGTATTCATATACTATGTTCTCCACAGTAAGGAAAATTTGTTTGATTTTATCTAGACGCTGAAATCTGTCTACAATTACATTAAATCTATACACATAACAGTCACCATTTAAACTAATTCACTGAAGCAGTACTGCTCATAGTTCTGCAGATTTAGTTTCAATTTTTAGAATTTCTTTGTAACATATTTGTTTTTTTTAATTGGCACTGTTTACTTCAGAGGGAAATGACAGCCATCTTATATCTACCCCTGAATTGCAGTCACTTGATTTATTAATTTATTTTGTGGGCGCCATATCGGTCGTTGACAGATGACGTCACACGAATGAGACATTTGTTGTCGCCGCCATTAACTGTGGCCAAGAACTATTGAAGTTTGATCATTTTCGCTCATTTCCTTTTACCAGTGAAAATATACATGATCGTGTTGTGTGCAAGACTGCAGTACTAAGTCCTACGATGAAAAGAAATTAAACAAGTTACCACTAGCAGTCACGTGCACAGATAGACCCCTATAGTGGTGCCCCCTTAATGAGACAAGTGCCCCTTTTCATTCATCAATATTTAAAAATAGAACTTACACTCTCTGTCATCAATTACCCCCAAAAGTGATTTGATATCTGACGGGTATCTATTTGAGTTATTGTGTGAATTCTGCCCCGATCTGTTTCGCGGTGCACAAGCTCCCGCCTTGCCCCTCCTTCCTCCTCCTTCGGTTGGCACTCACGCAGTGTTGAGCGCCAAGCCAAACCACTGCTACACAGTTCTTCTCTGACCCGCAGCATCAGGCAGACAGGTAATGACCGTGTTTGTGCAGTCCCTGACGTTCTTTGGTGCAAAATTAACCACAGCACAAACATTACGCGGCGACTGGTCCGACCTTTCCTTAAAAAAACGCTGAAAACGGTTGCCTATTCATACCAAGTGCATCCAGGCATAAGCCTACACGTTTTGTACTAATGAGTTATGAAATACGTGATTTCAAAACCTTGTCCAGCTGTTTACTGACGTTTTTCGTGTTTAATAAAGGAGGAGGTAGACAAAGAATTTAAAATGTTTTACAAATTAGACAAGTTCACAAGTTCATTTGTTTCATTTAAAATCTTACTTATTAGTTACGCGCACAATATGACCTTGTTTTTGCCTGTTTTTCATTTATGCAATTTGATTTGAGTTATTTGATGTGTATTGATTATGTTAATAAAAATAAATATATAATATCCTATTGTGTATTTTTATATATGAAATAATACCATAAACAATTTGGAATATTTTCTGGTTTACTTCAGAACTCTGCCAAACCTTGAGTTTTTGTCATTAAGGTGGCACAATGTTTTTTTTAAAATATATATTTAGGTTGAACAGTGGCTCTGGTTAAGACTATGTCAAGCCATGTCAATAGCATTACACTGTAACATTACTTCACCATCGTCATCGGCACAGTCTAAATTTCTAATGTATTTGTAAGGTTTTGCTTTAATGCTGACGCGTCCTATCTGCAGACGGACATTGAGTGCACTCCAAACAAGGAAAGCACACCTGATTCCACTCATTTAACCAGTCAGCCTCAATCTTTAAACAACTGATCACTTCCTGCAGCAAAATTCTGCAGCCACACTGGCCCTTTGCGGAGAAGTTCTATCTCTTTCTCTCTCTGTGTGTGGTGCATTAACCTTCCTTTCTGTCTCTCTCTCTTTCTCTTAAGTTTTTTGCAGACCCCTGTTCCAGTGGTCCCTGTATCCATGGTAACTGTAGCCGTGATGTTGAGGGAGGAGGGTTCAGGTGTGAGTGTAGGGATGGATATGGGGGGCCCAGGTGTGACCAGCCCACCATGAACTTTGATCTCACTGAATCATGGGATCTTGCAGAAAGCACCGCCCCCAACAGTGTCACCCCAGTAACTCCAGCCACAGCTACTCAGCCGTCTCAGCCAATCACAGACAAACATGCCACCGAGGCCGTGCCCACACTGCTGCCATGGCAACCCAGACCTGGACAGAGGGTGGTGAATGTTCAATGGGATGAGCAACAGGTATAAGTAGGCCTGTACACAAGCAAATTCTTTATTTGTTTTAATACAATTGTAATCATTTTATCTGTGGAATGAGGCAGTGTGGTTTTTGGAGGGAAAATTGCAGCTTTAAATAATGATAATATATAATAAAAATTGTTATTTTTTAAATGTATTTTATTTATTTTTACATTTTTTTCTTCTTCTTTCACTAGGTAAATTTTACTCCTGTTCAATGTGTTGGACCAATTAGTGCTATTTTAGTTTTACTTTATTTTATTTTTACTTCCATTAGTTCCAGATTAAACAAACTGTAGATAGTCTCATTCTCTTTGAGGGACAGACTGACAAACTTATATCCATTTTTTTAAAAAGTAGGTGGTGCAACCCCACAGATAGTAGGCTAACAAATTATTTAAAAACACAAAGACACATACAAAGAAACAAATTGTGAGATTTAAGAGAAAGGTGATAAGTTTCTAACTAAATTAGCAGTTAGTGAACTTAGAGTGTACTGAGCTGATGTAACAGAATTAGTATTAGCGTTCTACACCAAGCATGCTGTAAATGTCTGACAGAATTTAGTGTATGTGTTTGTGTGTGTTATAGATCACTGATGGATCAGGGTGTGTAAGCATTGCCGGCCCTGACACTGCTGGGATGGTGACTTTTTCCATGGAGGTTGCTGAGGAAACTGCTATAAAGTAAGACACCTAATTTTACCCAAGAGTTAGCTCCATTGTATGTGACAAAATGACAGTTTCTAAACCACAGTAATGATCATTTTTCACTTTACATCTTTTACTATTGATCCATATTTTGTTGGAACAAGTTGACAATTTAAAATTTGTGTTAATACCTACATTTTATAAAGGTATTTTGGTAAGAAGTGACCTCTTTTTTATCTAAAATTGAAAGTGTCAGAACTTACTGAAACTGTCAAGGTGAAGAATAGCCTGAGACCCGAGATCGTGAATTTAGTCATTTCATATGTTAAGGTGCACCACATTATGTTCAATGTCTAAAAAAAAACATTTTATCAAAGGGCACATGATTAAACTTGGTTGATAAATGGTTAAACCTATTAACAAATATGTCTTGAAGCCGACAGGGTTAATGCCGTAAAAAGTACGGTAAGTATCCGCAGATCTGAGGTTTAACAACGTAGATGGATGTGGGTTCACTATTTGGCAAACAAAATGTCACCGTTACCATTTTTTCTGATGATTAATGACTTTTAATGCATTTACAACCTAATTAATACCCATTAATAAACTGGTATAAGTTGAGTCTTATTTTAAAATTGTACCGGTCTTCTCTCTCTCTCTCTCTCTCTCTCTCTCTCTCTCTCTCTCTCTCTCTCTCTCTCTTTCTCTCTCTCTCTCTTTCTCTCTCTCTCTCTCTCTCTCTCTCTCCTTCTCTCTCTCTCTCTCTCTCTCTCTCTCCTCTCTCTCTTCCCCCTCTCTCTCTCTCTCTCTCTCTCGCTCTCTCTCTCTGTAGGTTACTGGTCAACGCTAGTGGTTCAGCTGTACTGTGGCGAGTTAGAGAGGGAGGTTATTCTCGATGCTCTGTAGACGATGGAACCATAGTGTGGTTCCAGCAGGCGAATGATGGCCTGGTGATTCCTGACCAGTCTCTTCCTCTTGGACCAAACTACTTCATTGGTACATATTTTTATTTATTTATTTCTGATAAATTCATCTGATTAAATGTTTCAGAGTCCTGAAATGTAGGAACATTCAGAGATTTCCTCCACTGATTCTATTTCAAAGTGGATTCTGGATATTTCAGTGATTTCAAACATGGCCACCGCCATATGAGGAATCTGCTTTATGAAGGATAAACTGGTACATTCAACTAGAAAGTGTTGTTCTTTATAGAAGAAATATGACTTTCATCAATACTTTTAGCCACTTTATCACGTTTTGTTGGTAAAAATTACTTATTGCTCCTTTTAATTTGTGTGCGTGTGTGTCTGTGTAGCTGTACTGCCTGGTGCCAACCCCTCTGGTCAGGAGGTGACCGTGAGGCTGAAGCTGATGGTAAAGGCTAGCAGCTGCATGGCGCCTGGCAGCGGCTTCAGTGATCCACAATGCACTGGGAAAGGGAAGTGCATCACACAACTGACTGCAGTAAGATTTCAGCACCTGGGTTGTTCTCCGAGCATGTTGAGCTGAATACGTATGTAAATAAATGTCTTAAAAAGTAGCTTTTAAAAGCCTTGTTTTGTGTGTGTGTGTGTGTGTGTATGTGTGTGTGTGTGTGTTACAGACAACATTTTATTGTCAGTGTGAGGAAGGATATTCTGGAATTTTCTGTGAGGAGTTCGATGCGTGCCACTCAAAGCCGTGTGAGAATAATGGCACCTGCACTGACTGGAGGCAAGGAGAAGAGGGACACAACTACACCTGCACCTGCCCACCAGGTGAGAGAGTGAGAGTAAAGAGAGAAAGGATGAGGGATAAAGATAGAAATGAAATGAAATATGAGTAACAAAAGAGTGTTGAGATTGGAAAAACTAAAGGAAATGGCTAAGAGGGAATGAGAGAGAGAGAGAGAGAACAAAGTAAAGATAAGAGTGAGAGAGCGGGAAACAAAATGAAGGAGACAGGACTGAGAGAGAAAAAACTAAGATAAAGAGATGTTGGTGATGTGTATTTTGAGTTGAACTCTAGCCTGAAGGACTGAGATCACTGACATGCTGATGACAGAACACACACACACACAAACACTGTCAGAGGGAGTGTTATTGAAAGAGACTGAAGTGGGGTGACTGATGTTAGTTGGTTTATTAGGAGACCAGAGCTCAGCTGGCTTAATAGATAATTAGCTCAAACAAAGTGGAGTTTGTTTGTTAGCACAGTTTCCAAGAAGTTCATTGTGTGTGTGTGTGTGTGTGTGTGTGTGTGTGTGTGTGTGTGTGTGTATATGTATTACAGGATTTGAAGGGGAACGTTGTCAGATTCTGGTGAACCATTGTTCTTCGGAACCTTGCAAGAACGGAGCTACTTGCTCCAGCACCCTGAATGGACCACAATGTTACTGTAGCGAGGGTAATACAATCACACACACACACACACACACACACACAATAGCAAAATCTCCATTTTGTCATTTATTAGTTTTGTACTTGATTTCACTGAGGAAGTACATCTCTTGGGGAGCAAACAAATTGATTGTTTTGGTTATAAACAAATGTAGTGAAAAAGAAGTTGATAGTGTTGGTGAATGGAACCAGTCCTGGTCTAAAAGCTCCTCACAGAATGTTTGAGAATAGTTTTAAGCAGTATTGGAATATACTTTATTTTACATCTTGATGTAAACAATGATAATGATGATAATGATGATGGACAACTGTGGACAGTAGAGTCCTGAACATCCCTCTCCACCAGGAATGGGTTTAAAACCAAACTCTTCTTTAAATTATGATAACTATCAAAAAACATGCTCAGATCAAGGTGCTGAATCAAAAACACTGTTAAACCCTCTCAAACAGAGCTGCTCTGTTTATTAAAAGCCACTGACTCAGAGCTTTTAAAGAGCAGATCTTTGTCTGAGTCTGTAATTCCCTGTGAGTGAGGGCAGGTCTTATCAGAGTTTACTGGGTTTGTCCTGATTTAGTTTCTAGGTTCGTTCTCTCTCTCTCTCTCTCTCTCTCTCTCTCTCTTTAACTGTGTCATCTGTTTCTTATTTTAAACTTCGCCTCCTCGCCTCCAATTAATCCTGAAGCCTCCAAGCGTCCAGATCCTTTCCTCTGGAGGAAAAACTCTCACGCCCACCTCATTTATCTCCCTCTCTTCTGTTCTGTTCGAATTGTTCTTCACATACAGTCCACTCTCACTTCTTTTCTCATAATATTTGTTGTCTGTTTTGTTTTGTCTGTTTCCTAGTCTCACATAACAGCAGAGAATTTAGGATTATGTTGCCCCGTGTGGCCAAGAACCAACTACAATAACTACTGGGCAATTATATGGTGTTTTGGTGTTTTATGGTGTTAAATACTTAAAGAAGATTCTAACAGATGTCACCGATCCTTAGTCTTTGATAAAACAGACACATATCTCACATGAATAGTGTTTTATTGTTACTCTGATTAAACAAATCAACAATATGCAGTAAAGGGAGTCTTGTGCATTTCTTAAACAGTAATAAGAAACAGAGCACATCCAACAATAAATAAAGGTTTGTGCATCTATTAAGTTGTGGTCATGCTAGACTTACTTTAGCTCAGTTTTGCTATATAGTTGCTATATTACTACAAACCGGATTCCAAAAAAGTTGGGACACTAAACCAATTGTGAATAAAAACTGAATGCAATGATGTGGAGATGGCAAATGTCAATATTTTATTCGTAATAGAACATAGATGACAGATCAAAAGTTTAATCTGAGTAAATGTAACATTTTAAAGGAAAAATATGTTGATTCAAAATTTCACAGTGTCAACAAATCCCAAAAAAGTTGGCACAAGTAGCAATAAGTGGCTGGAAAAAGGAAATTGAGCATATAACCAACAGCTGGAAGACCAATTAACACTAATTAGGTCAATTGACAACATGATTGTGTATAAAAAGAGCTTCTCAGAGTGTCAGTGTCTCTCTGAAGCCAAGATGGTAAGAGGATCACCAATTCCACCATTGTTGCGCAGAAAGATAGTGCAGCAATACCAGAATGGTGTTACCCAGTGTAAAATAGCCAACTTTTTTGGAATCCGGTTTGTATGTATATATATATATATATATATATATATGTGTGTGTAAATCTGTGTACTCGCAACTGAGCTATTCTCAAAAATATAATTGCTTCTCTCCAATGAAAAACATCCATCCATTCATCCATCCATTATCCACCGCTTATCCGGGTCCGGGTTGCGGGGGAACCAGTCGGAGCAAAGAAACCCAGACCTCCCTCTCCCCAGCCACCGACTCTAGCTCCTCCGGGGGTATACCGAGGCGTTCCCAGGCCAGTCGAGACATATAGTCTCTCCAGCGTGTTCTTGGTCTGCCCCGGGGCCTCCTCCCCGTTGGACATGCCCGGAACACCTCTCCAGGAAGGCGTCCAGGAGGCATCCGAACCAGATGCCCGAACCATCTCAGCTGGCTCCTCTCGACGTGGAGGAGCAGCGGCTCCACTCCGAGTCTCTCCCGGATGTCCGAGCTCCTAACCCTGTCTCTAAGGGAGAGTCCAGACATCCTGCGGAGAAAACTCATTTCAGCCGCTTGTACCCGCGATCTTGTTCTTTCGGTCACTACCCAAAGCTCGTGACCATAGGTGAGGGTTGGGACGTAGATTGAACGGTAAATCGAGAGCTTTGCTTTTCTGCTCAGCTCTCTCTTCACCACAACGGACCGGTACAGAGCCCGCATTACTGCTGACGCTGCACCGATCCGCCTGTCAATCTCACGCTCCATCTTTCCCTCACTCGTGAACAAGACCCCGAGGTATTTAAACTCCTCCACTTGAGGCAGGATCTCACTTCCAACCTGGAGAGAGCACTCCACCCTTTTCCGGCTGAGTACCATGGACTCGGACTTGGAGGTGCTGATCCTCATCCCTACCGCTTCACACTCGGCTGCAAACTGGTCCAGCAAGAGCCGGAGGTCCCGGTTCGATGAAGCCAACAAGACCACATCATCTGCAAAAAGCAGACATGGAATCCTGAGACCACCAAACCGGACACCCTCCGCCACTTGGCTACGCCGAGAAATTCTGTCCATAAAAATTATGAACAGAACCGGTGACAACGGGCAGCCCTGACGGAGTCCAACTCTGACTGGAAACCAGTCAGATTTACTGCCAGCCATACGAACCAGACTCCTGCTCTGTTTGTACAGGGACTGGATAGCTCGTAACAAAGAGCCCAGTACCCCATACTCCCTGAGCACCCCCCACAGAATACCCCGAGGGACACGGTCGAATGCCTTCTCCAGATCCACAAAACACATGTAGACTGGTTGAGCAAACTCCCACGCACCCTCCAGGATCCTAGCGAGGGTAAAGAGCTGGTCCTGTGTTCCACGACCGGGGCGGAATCCGCATTGTTCCTCCTGGATCCGAGGTTCAACTATCAGTCGGACTCTCTTCTCCAGTACCCCTGCATAGACCTTACCGGGGAGGCTGAGGAGTGTGATCCCCCTATAGTTGGAACACACCCTCCGATCCCCCTTTTTGAAAAGGGGAACCACCACCCCAGTCTGCCAGTCCAGAGGCACTGCCCCGATGTCCACGCGATGTTGCAAAGACGTGTCAACCAGGACAGCCCCACAACATCCAGAGCCTTGAGGAACCCGGGGTGAACCTCATCCACCCCCGGGGCCCTACCGCCAAGGAGTTTCCCTACCACCTTGGCCACTTCAGCCCCAGTGATAGACGAGCCCCCCCCGGGGTCCCCAAGCTCTGCTTCCTCTGCGGAAGACGTGCTGGTGGGATTGAGAAGATCCTCGAAGTATTCCTTCCACCGTCTGATGACATCCCCAGTCGAGGTCAACAGTTCACCACCCCCACCATATACAGTGTTGGTGGAAAACTGCTTGACGGTTTGCCAGAAACTTCTTGGAGCCGACCGAAAGTCGTTTTCCATGTTCTCACCGAGCTCCTCCCACACCCGAGTTTTTGCCTCAGCGACTGCCGAGGCCGCAAGCCGCTTGGCTCCCCGGTACCTGTCGGCTGCCTCCGGAGTCCCCTGAGCCAACCAGGCTTGATAGGACTCTTTCTTCAGCTTGATAGCCCCCCTCACCCGGGGTGTCCACCACCGAGTGCGGGGATTGCCACCCCGACAGGCACCGACAACCTTGCAGCCACAGCTCCGTTCAGCCGCCTCAACAATGGAGGTCCGGAACATGGCCCACTCGGACTCAATGTCACCAGCCTCCCCCGGGATGCAGTCGAAGCTCTGCCGGATGTGGGAGTTGAAGATCTTTCTGACAGGTTCCTCTGCCAAACGTTCCCAGCAAACCCTCAGCACACGTTTGGGCCTGCCAGGTCTGTCCGGCATCCTCCCCCGCCATCTGATCCAACTCACCACAAGGTGGTGATCAGTTGACAGCTCAGCGCCTCTCTTCACCCGAGTGTCCAGAACATATGGCCGCAGGTCAGATGATACGACTATAAAGTCGATCATCGAAATGCGGCCTAGGGTGTCCTGATGCCAGGTGTACTTGTGGACACCCTTATGTTCGAACATGGTGTTCGTAATGGACAAACTGTGACGAGCACAGAAATCCAATAACTGAACACCACTCGGGTTCAGATCAGCGGGGCCATTCCTCCCAATCACGCCCCTCCAGGTCTCACTGTCATTACCCACGTGAGGGTTGAAGTCCCCCAGCAGAACAATGGAGTCCCCAGAATGAGTGTTCTCCAGCACTCCCTCTAGGGTCCCCAAGAAGGCATGGTACTCTGAACTGCTGTTCGGTGCATAAGCACAAACAACAGTCAGAGCCCTTTCCCCAACCCGAAGGCGCAGGGAAATTACCCTCTCGTCCACTGGGGTAAACCCCAACGTACAGGCGCTAAGCTGGGGGGCTATGAGTAAGCCCACACCTGCCTTACGCCTCTCACCCTGGGCAACTCCAGAGTGAAAGAGCATCCAGCCCCTCTCAAGGAGATTGGTTCCAGAGCCCATACTGTGTGTCGAGGTGAGCCCAACTATATCTAGCCGGTACCTCTCAACCTCGCGCACCAGCTCAGGCTCTTTTCCCACCAGAGAGGTTACGTTTTATGTTCCAAAAGCCAGTTTCAGTAACCGAGGATCAGAACGCCAGGGCCCCCGACCCCGACCGCCACCCGATCCACAATGCACCAGACCCGGATTACTACCTCTCCCACAGGTGGTGGGCCCATGGGAGAGTGGACCCATGTATTTCCTTCGGGCTAAGCCCGGCCGGACCCCATAGGTGAAAGTCTGGCCACCAGGCGCTCGCCAAGGAGCCCCTCCCCCAGGCCTGGCTCCAGGGTGAGGCCCCGGTAACCCTGCTCCGGGCAAGGGAGGCTGTGTCCTCGTTGTTATCTTATTCATCCATGTCTTTATGGATCACTCTTTGTCTGGCCCATCACCTAGGACCAATTTGCCTTGGGAGACCCTACCAGGGGCTATTGCCCCCGACAACATAGCTCCTAGGCTCACGCAGGCACGTAAACCCCTCCACCACGTTAAGGTGGTGATCCAAGGAGGAGTAAAAACATGTATTTCCATTTTTGTGTATTTTTAGTTTACTACATCATTTGAACCCAGCAGCTGCCCTTTACACTGTGTGAAAAATGAATGCTGAATGGACCAATAGAAAGGATCCAAAATCTTTTTACATTGACCTCCTCTGAAAATTAAGAAGGCTATTTCCTTCTATTATAAAGTTACCATTTTGGAGATACTTTTTATTTTGGACAGTGATTATATACATTTAGATTCCATAAAATGAATTGTATATACACTATAAAAAATGAAAACATGTTTCTTACAAAATAGTAAATTTATTGTTTGTATATATATACATATGCATACACACACACACACCCAGAACTTACAAACATCCTTTACTTCAGGAAAAGACTGTTTTTGTCTCCTTGCAGGGCTCTTTGTCCATGCCTAACAGATTAGCGATTTTTTGGTCTATAAATAGTCCCAGAAATAACTGCAATAACAAACATATTTTCATGATTTTCATTAAAGTCCACTTTATGCCACTGGTATAATGACATTGGTGTTGGACTATAACAAATGCTTAAATATTAAATATACATAGAAACATATATAAAATAAAAACCACTGGTTTCAAACAAGGCGGCACGGTACGGGTGCAGGTAGTTTGTCGCAGTCACACAGCTCCAGGGACCTGGAAGTTGTGGGTTCGAGACCCGCTCCGGGTGACTGTCTGTGAGGAGTGTGGTGTGTTCTCCCTGTGTCTACGTGGGTTTCCTCCGGGTGACTGTCTGTGAGGAGTGTGGTGTGTTCTCCCTGTGTCTACGTGGGTTTCCTCCGGGTGACTGTCTGTGAGGAGTGTGGTGTGTTCTCCCTGTGTCTGCGTGGGTTTCCTCCGGGTGACTGTCTGTGAGGAGTGTGGTGTTGTCTCCCTGTGTCCGCGTGGGTTTCCTCCGGGTGACTGTCTGTGAAGAGTGTGGTGTGTTCTCCCTGTGTCTGTGTGGGTTTCCTCCAGGTGACTATCTGTGAGGAGTGTGGTGTGTTCTCCCTGTGTCCGCGTGGGTTTCCTCCGGGTGACTGTCTGCTCTGGTTTCCTCCCACAGTCCAAAAACACACGTTGGTAGATGGATTGGCGACTCAAAAGTGTCCATAGGTGTGAGTGTGTGAATGAATGTGTGAGTGTGTGTGTTGCTCTGGGAACGACTGGCACCCCCTCCAGGGTGTATTCCCGCCTTGTGCCCAATGATTCCAGGTAGGCTCTGGACCTACCGCGAGCCTGAACTGGATAAGCAGTTACAGATAATGAATGGATGGAAGGTTTCAAACAAACAGAACAGAGAAACCCAGACATAAACCTACACAGACACCTATAAACCCTTAAATTAACGCAAAAAGTAAGGAAATTTGTGTTTGTTAGATTATTTCTTTGCTGTAACAATGTTATTTGACAATAAATCTTAACACCATTTTCAGGGGCGCAACCCACATACTCAGCTCTACAGCTCATCCCACAAATGCATGTTCCTTACAAATGTGCCACCAGTGAAAAGGGAAATTAACCGGCTTTTCAGCGGTATAACATTTATTGCCAAGAAGCATTGTTACAACAAATAAATAATCTGCAAACACAAATTTCCTTACTTTTTGTGCTAAGTTTATTTACAGTGTCAGTTTTTACAACACTTTTTAAATTTACATGGACTACATCCAACTGGAATATCCATTGGAATAAGCTTCTACTGAGGTTTATGAAGGTCTTTCTCTGTTGTTTGAATGGCTTATGTAGGTTTAATCAAGCCTTATGGGCATTTATCTACAGTACATTCTTACCAAACATATAAAGCCACCCCTATAGGTATTTAATGGGAATTCTGAGAAATTGTGTTTATATGTGTTCTACAACAATGACATTAGATCAGACCTACTCCATAGAGAGACAGAGAGTGCACTTTTTTTGTAATGTCTTTTTACACTGACAGTGATATATGGTCAAATGTGGACATGTGTGTGTGTGTGTGTTATTTCAATCAGGCTAATGCAGGACACTGCTGTATCTCTCTCTGGGATGTATATTGGAGCTGATTTACTGGAAAAAGTTGTAATTTCTTTCTATAAATCTTTCCCAAGTCATATCTGAATTGTAGCCAATAGTTTTTGGACACTTGCTTTTTAAGTGTTTCTTATACTTGTATTTGGAACACTGCTGTGAGGATTTGATGCCATTCAACCACATACAGGATAGTAAGGTCAGGTCGTGATGTTGGATGATTAGTTCTGCATCATAAAAACACCACTCCAACTCATCCTGAAAGCATTTTATAAAGCTCCATCATGTCATACATCAAAGTTTAACAGGCTCTATAGACCAATGCTTTAGGGTTGTACACCTTACTAATAGATCCTTGCCATTCTTGCAATTGGTGTATTTGGGCTCATGTGCAGTTGCTCCGGTGTGCCTGATGCTTTTCTGTTGACTGTACGGTAGATATAGCCTGGAGCAGCTGAATTTACTGAAGGGGACATTGGGTAGATGGGCTTTTATTAAATACACTATAAATAAATGATATGTCTCTTCCTCTTTCTTCCTCTTACACTCTTTCTCTCTGCCCCTATTTCTCTTTCCCCCTCTCTCTCTCTCCTCCTCTTCCTCTTTATCTCTGCCCCCCCCTTTTCTTGCTATGTTTTAAAACCACTTCACCCCCTACCACTACCTTCACCATCTCTGTTCCTTTCCCTTCCACTCTCACTCTCTCTCTCTCTCTCTCTCTCTCTCTCTCTCTCTCTCGCTGCCACCCCCCCTCCAGGTTATAAAGGTGCTCAGTGTGAGGTGAGGATAGACCCCTGTCTGTCGAGTCCATGCCACAATAATGGGAGCTGTGAGGCTCAGGTAGGTGGACGGGGATTCAGCTGCACCTGTGCTCCAGGGTTTACTGGACCCACCTGTGGTCAGGTGGTGGATTTCTGTGCTCTAAATCCCTGCGCTCACGGAGTGTGCCGCAGCGCTGGGACCAGCTACAGGTGTCTGTGTGTTCCAGGTGAGAACCAGTGGCATTGTTGATATATATCTTAAAGATAAATCCAGCACCAGACTGGATTTCAATTCTTCCTGTGGAGTACTCAGCTTGTTCCGTTTGCTGATGTTTAAGAACCTCCTACCGTATTTCACTGCATTATTTATATTGCTGCAGTTTCTCACGGTTACCACACATTGGCCTTATTTTTGGGTAATTGGGTTTGCCATGCTGATGTCTGAAACCCACCTCTCAGTTTACTGTGACATGGGTTCCATGGTTCTAGATCAGCATGTTTAAAGGCGGTAATGGGAACCTTTTAGGTAAAAATTTTTAAAGATTTTGACATATGATGGATTTTCATTGTGTTGGTGAAAAAAGCCCAATTTGTAGTTTTTCCTCTCTTCTGAAGGAGGTGGTCCTTTCCAGCCTTTGTTGCTCTTATAGGGAACTGCACAGTGGTAGGAATTCTAAAACAGATAAAAGCAAATACGAGCTGAAACTATCTGATTTGAGATTATATCTCCTTAACCTTCTCCTAAACACACACACACACACACACACACACACACACACACACACACACATTTGTGTACATATTTGGGTTTGTGTATGCATAAACTAGCGTATGTGAGTTTGCATGTATTTGTGTGTGTGTGTGTGTGTCTGTTTCTCTCTTCATCCTTGCTGCATGCTTATGTCCTCCTCTGTCTGGTTGTTATGGAAACCGCCACCTGCTTATTCATACATCATTGTCTCCAAACCAGGGATAAAGTGCTGAGATCACTCCATTCATAATAACAGAGTTAAGCAGAATACAATAATAGTAATAATATTCTTATTATTATTAATGTGTTCCTTTCATAGGTATTCAGAGAAAAGAACATTCACAAATAGAAAAAAAATCAATGTTTTAAATATTTTAATATTATTTAAATAAAAATAATCTACAGGATATATAATACTGAGATAAATCATAATTGGGATCATTGTTTAAATTCAATATCCACTGGGACTGCACTTTATTCCTATTAGCACTCTCCAATTGAAAGTGTCCTTCATACTAACATCGTCCAATGGGATTCATTTATTTCTCACTCTCACTAATTTCACCCAGTGGGATTGCTCCATTTGAATAAACCCTGCAGAATAATATTAAGCCTGTGTGCAGTGTTGTCCAGTGAACTGAAATACACCCTGCAGGGAAAATTTAAAATGCTCTGCATATTTATCCTACTTTACAGACTGAATCTGAATTTTTATTTATTTTTTTTTTTTTAATTACACAGCAAGATGTTTCACATATAAGCCCATAAACATAGGGGTCAGAAATGGGGGATTTTTTGTTAACGCAGTTAAAGGGGTCATGGGCTGTGTCCACATACTGCCCGTAAACTTACGCACTTGTCGTGGAATATTCGATGGGATCGCCAATTAGCGCACTTCATATAGGGGCCTAGGGCGTAGGGTAAGATGTGGGTCAAGTCCTTTTGTCCTTCGACTTCCCAATGATGGGGAAAAAAACAGAGAGGAACACGCAAAAGCAGAGCACACTGCCCCCGTGTGGTGGAACTGGAGAACTACACGAATACAAAATAATGACGCTTTTCTAATCTATATTTCCTTTTTCCCTCCATCCCTCTTATCTCTGCATTTATTCCATTTTCTCTCTCTGCTTTTTAAATTTATTGTCGCTTTATTTTCTGCCTTTCTCACTGTTATTTATCTGTTCTTACTTAACTCTTTCTGCCCCCCACCTCTCTAGGTTATCATGGTTTATATTGTGAGGAGGAGTATAATGAGTGTTTATCTGCGCCATGTCAGAACTACGCCACATGCAGGGACAGGATCAATGCCTATGAGTGTGTTTGCTCCCCAGAGTTCACAGGTGTGTGTGTGTGCATATTACTTATATAACTATATAATATATGACTTATATATTAATATGAATAACTATGAATAACTTTTACTGCCTTGTGTGTGTGATTTAGGGAGACACTGTGAGATTTTTATAGACCCATGTGTGAAGATGCAATGTTTGAATGGAGGACACTGTGAGAGCAGAGGAAACAATGCCAGCTGTGTCTGCACACCTGGATTCACAGGTAATATATAGTAGAAAATAAATAATATATATATTATATATAAACCAAAAGTGCTACAACAAAACTATACAACTCAAGTAACATACGAGTGTCTCTGTATTAATTTAAATAGTGAATAAAAACTTAAAGATAAGTTACTTTCAAAACTTTCAGCTACGTACAGACAGTCATTTTTCTCACCTTAAAAGACACTGAGCTTCTGAGCATAAACAAACTAGAGAGAACTGCAGTTGCCACAACTGTAGAGGTTCCCTTTGACATAACAAAAAAAACACTCCCTCTGTTTCCAGGTGTGAAATGTGAAGTGGACATTAACGAGTGTGAGAGTTACCCCTGTCACCATGGAGGAACCTGTATTGACCAACCAAGCAGCTTCACCTGTCACTGCCCACCTGGCTGGGTGGGCGGGAACTGTGAGATACGTGAGTTTACCTGTCTATATCTCTGTCTCTGTGTGTCTGTATTTGTGTTTTTCTGTCTCTCTGTGAGAGCTCAGAAGTTCATCTTTTACCTGTCAATCTCTGAGAGCCTCTGTCTAACTATGAAAAATAAGACTTCATCTATTTGTCCATCTGTCTATCTCCCCCCACCCTCTCAGATCTCCAGTGGAAGATGGCCCACCCAGTGGACTCGCTCACTAACATGCCTCGTCACTCTCTTTATATAATAATCGGGGCTCTGTGTGTGGCATTTGTGCTGATGCTGATCATTCTAATTGTGGGGATCTGTCGGATCAGTCGTATTGAGTACCAGGCTTCATCTCGACAGGCATATCAGGAGTTTTACAATTGCCGCAGCATCGACAGCGACTTCAGCAATGCCATTGCCTCCATACGTCACGCCAGGTATCTGCACTTAATCAGGAAGATGTTTACACATTCAAAAAAAAATTCACAAATATAATTTAAAAAAACACTTCTGTGAAGAGTTTGGTGTGTCTTCTCTGTGTCCGCGTGGATTTCCTCCGGGTGACTGTCTGTGAGGAGTGTGGTGTGTTCTCCCTGTGTCTGAGTGGGTTTCCTCCGGGTGACTGTCTGTGAGGAGTGTGGTGTGTTCTTTCTGTGTCTGCGTGGGTTTCCTCCGGGTGACTAACTATGAGGAGTGTGGTGTGTTCTCCCTGTGTCTGTGTGGATTTCCTCCGGGGGCTCCGGTTTCCTACCACGGTCCAAAAATACACGTTGGTGGGTGTCCATAAGTGTGTGTGTCGCCCTGTGAAGGACTGGTGCCCCCTCCAGGGTGTGTTCCTGCCTTGCGCCCAGTGATAGTCCCGGTAGGCTTCAGACCCACCACAACCCTGAACTGTATAAGTGGTTATAGACAATGAGAGAATGAACAAAAATACTTAAATACTTTCTCTTCCCACTCCTCAGACACTCACCTGCCTCTAGAGTTTACTAGCTTACCTTTGACTCTGATCCTCAACCACACAGAGACCACCACACAGAGTTGGGGAAAGAAGTTCCATGAATGTCCAAAAAGTCCCCACAAAGTGCAAACAAAGTGCAAAAAAGGATTCCATTCTCCCACAGCTTCCCATCAGCTCTTTAACCCTGGGCCTGGCTGATGATTCCTCTGGAGCCACAGTCAGGACCTGGAGTAAATTGTGTAGGGTTAACAATCCCTGGCCCTGCCCTTTATCCTTCCAGCAGGGCACCCAGTCTGGCCTAGAACAAGAAACCCTTCAGACAGAAAGACCACAGGGTCTCACCCTCAATCATTCAGTCTCATTTGAGAAGCTACAGTTGCAAAGCAGAATTTCTAAGCCATGGCGCTGACTGCTTATTTAACTCCTGATACGTCTTCTAGTGAAACACACATTCATGCCAACGAGGTTAAACATTAGAATTTCGGAACTTTAAGATAATCTTAACAATGAGGTTTGGGAAACTGGGCCCAAAGTGGTAGCTTTTCAGAAACAGAAAAAACATTCTTAAATTTCAGTGTAAAGTAAACATGGACATGTATCATTTGTCTTTTTAATTTTATTTGATATTTTTCAGGTTTGGGAAGAAGTCCCGACCAGCAATGTATGACGCAGCTCCGATTTCTTATGAAGATTACAGCGCTGACGATAAACCACTCGTTACACTCATCAAAACAAAAGATTTGTAAAAAAAACAAGAAAAAAAAAGAAAAATGCAGGATACCAACACCCACACACCCACCTGCCTATACTCTCACACACACTTTCAGATTAGATGAAGCTGAGCATTAACAGTATTTATTTAAAAATAAGAAACAAAACTGTAAAAAAAAAAAAAGTCAAGTATAAAACTAATTTAGCTGAATTTTGGTATTAGATCTATTTTACCACTAAATGACATTAAATAAAAGCTTTTAACTCATATCGAGCCGTAGGAGTGTTATTAAACTCATGTTATGGATTAGCTTAGCAGGTTAAATTTAACTCGTAGACACTGCTGATTAATGAATGTTTGTGAGATTTTAAAGGAATGACTAAGGTTTATTTTTCTGCCAGAATCCAGAGCCCATAAATACATTCCGTGAATAAGAGGTTTTTTTAATGATATCTGTGGTTAAATTTACTGTTGATTAATTAGTGGCTGATTGAATAAGAAACTGTCCTTAACATTGTGTGTGACTTTTAGAAACAACCAATAGAAATGATCCAAATGTGTGGAATTAATTAATGACAGAAGCATTTCTTCACTGTCTCTTTAGAGAGAGAGAGAGAAAGAGAAAAGCTTTTGATTTCTGGCAGTAAAATAACAGCGTAGTGGTTTCTGTTTGGACAGTGGGACTGCCAGAATTGTGAGCAGAAACATATACACATAGAAATCTTCACAGGAGCGCCTATATTTGTGGCTATTTGTAAAGAAGCTGTAGGTTGCCTTACGCTCTGCATGAGTAGACTCCACCCTTTCTGTATTAAAGGAAAACTGCTGTACAAGTATAAATAACATGTATTTACTGTGTCTGTTATACAGTCAGTTTCCACAGAGAATACATTCATGTTTCAAGACCTAACATTAGACATAAAACAACAGTAGGAAAAAGTGTATTTCTGCTGGATAACTTTTGTTTTTTTTAATAAACAGAAATCTAAATGACCTCTCCATTAAGCAGTAAATACAAGTGAGTCTGCATTAAATAATTGCATAGTTCAAATGTTTATTGATAGAATTCAGCATTTGCCCACTTCAGCTGTAATAGTGGACATTACAGCTGAAAAATGATTTTGCAGTAAAAAAAAAATATATATATTTCAGAAGTTGGGCGGCACCGTGTCGCAGCAGGTAGTGTCACAGTTACACAGCTCCGGGGACCTGGAGGTTGTGGGTTCGATTCCCACTCCAGGTGACTGACTGTGAGGAGTTGGTGTGTTCTCCCTGTGTCTGCGTGGGTTTCCTCCGGGTGCTCCGGTTTCCTCCCACAGTCCAAAAACACACGTTGGTAGGTGGATTGGCGACTCAAAAGTGTCCGTAGGTGTGAGTGTGTGAGTGAATGTGTGTGAGTGTGTGTTGCCCTGTGAAGGACTGGCGCCCCCTCCAGGGTGTATTCCCGCCTTGCGCCCAATGATTCCAGGTAGGCTCTGGACCCACCGCGACCCTGAACTGGATAAGCAGTTACAGATAATGAATGAATTAATTTCATAAGTTTCTGAAATGCATGGAATTAAGCAGTTGGACAAAGATTACCAATGTAACTGAATAAAAGAGTTTTTATTGTTTCAATTTTGTTTTGTATAGTCATTTTGGCATCTGCCCTTTGACTTCTCTGTCCTATTCTAAATTAAGGAAAACTAAATGAAGTTATTCTCTGTGGTCAGTGATTACTCTACAGATGCAGCAGAAGATCAGCTTATAAAACACTGAAGTGTTCCTTTAATCTCAGGAAGCTTGTGTACACTGTTGTTTATCTGTTTATTTGGTGTTCCACTCTTTGCCGGAGTTTTGTGGTAGGAGAATCTTTAAATAAAGCCACTGTATCGTAAATAATCTGCTTTAAACTGAAATATTTAATATTGATTTGTTTATTTCTCTCTGTACTATTTGTATTATTGTAGAAGAGGAGTAGATTAAACAGTGTTGTAAATTCATCCACTCATATACATCACTCACCTTGTTCTAATTTGTCTTTCTCTCGTCCTTCTCGTCTTTTCCTTAAGTAACTTAACTGATGTAGCAGAGGAGAAAAATGAATAAGGGATAACGTTATAAATAATAACATTAACAGCAGAAGTTTTATTTGAATGTAAATAACAACAGCAGCTCCATATAAGGAATTCCGAGTCTAAGCTGGATTTGTCCGAGACCCCTTTTACATCTGGTTGTTACATGAGACTTGTGGGTTTCTCACCACATGCATTTACACTTGTTAGTCATAAGTGTCTTCGGCGAGTCAGTTTGACATTCCATTGCTATGTGGTGTGCAGTGTGCAAGTCGGTTTTGTCTAAGGGACACACAGTGTGTCCCTAGACAAAGCTTGGTTATTAATCTTAAGGCATCTTATTCCGTAACTTAATCACTATTTAATCACTTTTTTCTCCTTCTCCCTGTTCTCCATCATGTCCAGGTCATCCTCTTGTCGTTGTTGATGTTGGTGATTGTTGGAATTTGGAGCTGATCTGGGAACAGCTTTATGTAATTCAATTAATGATTCAGGTTTGCTATTTGCTACTCCAAAAAATTTACATTTACTCTACACTTCAAAGTGTGGGGACACAGATTAAGCTGAAAAAATAAACAGTGACATGAACATGAATGCATTTCCATTTGGAAATTTAGCCACAGCATTTTTCCAAAAGATTATTTTTCACCCAGTGAGCTCATAAATTGAAATTTAGTCGTTAAGGAACAGTAATGGAAACCTATAGCATAATTCTGAGATAAAGAGACATCAGGAAATAGCCATTCTAACAATTTATGACTGTTAAGAGTGTTAGAGTGTAAAAATAAGTGCAATAAGTGGGGAAAGAATGCAGTATGTTAATCCTTGTAGTTGAAGACCCAGATCAACTCTAAAGTCCTTAAGCCAGAGCTCGGTTTCTGTTAGAATACAGACAAACCCATGTGATCCTATATGTGGAATGATGTAGTAATAAAGGTGAACTCCTGTTTACTCAGTTCTCTGTGTCCTCTTTTTTTACATATTATGATTTATATATGTGACTGTGTGTCTGTGACTTGATATGACTTATTGTTTACATTTTAACCATGGACTTGTCCAACTGACATCCCTTTTAAAGCCAATGCCAAAAAGGCAGTAAGAGTTTTGTTTCTGTTCTGTTAATATGGAAGGTCATTAATCTCATTGTGTTGAACTCTGTAAATACGTATAGCATAATTAAGTGTTAACACTCATAAGTTCTGCATGTGTGTGTAACGTGGTCAAAAACACACATTTTAAGGTCTCAGCCAGAGTTAGGCCTCAAATACAGATGTTTATTCATAACAGGAATTACTTCACACATTACAGCCGGCAAAGAAACATAAAGTCTATGTGAACTTTAGTTTAATATGAAATATTCATAACATTTGAGCTACGCGCTTACGTCTGGCTACGCTGAGCTTACCTCATCAGACAGGGGACATGGCAAGTGTAACAACCCTTTTAAAGAGGAGCCAACAAACTTAAACTTTTATTGGGAGAAGAAACAGAGCCTTGGCACTTCGGACTATGTGTATGTATAAAAAAACTGCCCCCACATCGCAAGAAGACAGTGGCCCATGGTAGGCCCAGTAATGGCAAAACTGGAGGGCCATTGGTGTTAGCTCGTTGCTTTCTAGAAGGTCTACCAGCGGCTAAAAAGTGTTAGACAAAATGTCACTTGTTAGTACTTTTCCACTCACAGACAATTTACAGATTTTTCCTTTATGTCTTTTGTTATTGTTATTCCTAATATCTTTTGTTATTGTCATAAATTAGATTAAATAAAAAAAAATATATATATAGCACAGTATTTTCAAGCTAATCATTTTATATCAGACATACTCATTATTTTATTTCTCACAATTGTTTGTAATAGATGTATTTGTTTATTGCAGTGAACCAATAATCTCAAAATAATAATGTAATATATTTTACTCATATGGAAGCAAATCTGTCTCATCAGACTTTGAAATATTACCTTTGAATTTGTAGCACTGAATTTTATTTCACTGAAATTATGCATCTGAATTTTGTTGCTTTTGAATTTAAGTCTTCAGATTTCCACCTCTGAATATTTTGCTTCACAATTATGCATCTGAATATAACTGCTCTTGAATAGAACTCGTGAATTTTCAAGAACACGTTTTCACTGTTATTATTCAATGTTAATACATTCAGATAAAAAAATTCAAACAAAATATTTCGAAGTTACTCAAATTCGGTAGACGAAATTCAGATACACATCCGGGTCACCAAGGATGAGCAATCGATTCATTTGGATTTTCTCTTTCACCTTAAACGCTGCAGTAGTTGCACTCTGTCGCCGCTAGATGGCGAAATACGAACACAACTTCCACACCGTGGAAAAACTATACGTTTAGCTTCCTTCCGCGGATATTATCTCTTTATTTTCAAAGTGTCTCAGAAATCTGAAAGGCTCACTAAAGACACAATATAACAGACTATTGATATCCTGGAGATGAAGACATTTTACTGTGGAAATTGTTTGTAATGGCCCTGTGAATATAGCATGTGATATGACAGAATCTGTGGAAACATGAACTGTGGAGTATATGTCCGGTGGCATTTTAATTTATTAATTGTCAGATTATCAAGAATTTGAAATTGATTTTACAGAAGGTGTACTACAAATATAATATCCCAAAGTGCAGAGTTTAATTCATTCATAAAGTTGTGTTTGTTTAAACACTGAATGTTGGTGTGTGTATTCACAATGTCTGGTTATTTCTAATATTATTACAAATATTTATATAGAAATGTGTGTTTTGTAGATTATTTATTTGTTGTAACAATGCTTCTTGGCAATAAATTGTATACCATTGAAAAGCCTGTTAATTTCCCTTTTCAATGGTGCCGAATGGGCTTTCATGGGGTGTCACAATTTTCACATGACTGTAGCCCCACAATTCATGTTTCCACATTCTGTCATATCACATGCTGTGTTTATAGGGCAATTATGTAAAAATTCCACAGTACAATTTCTTCATCTTCATCTTCAGGATATCAATTGTCTGTTATATTGTGTCTTGAGTGACACTTTCAGATTTCCGAGACACTTTGAAAATAAAGAGATAATATCAGCGGAAGGAAGCTAAACGTGTAGTTTTTCCACGGTGTGGAAGTTGTGTTCGTAGTTCGCCATCTAGCGGTGAGAGAATGTAACTAGTGCAGCATTTAAGGTAAAAGAGAAAATCCAAATGAATCGATTGCTCATCCTTGGTGACCCGGATGTGTATCTGAATTTTTGTAACTCGTATTTTGGTGTCTGAATTTCGTCTACAGAATTTGTGCAACTTCAAAATATATTATTTGAATTTTTTTGAGCTTGAATTTTTTTATCTGAATTTATTAACCTTGAATAATAACAGTGAAAACGTGTTCTTGAAAATTCACAAGTTCAATTCAAGAGCAGTTATATTCAGATGCATAATTTCAGTGCAAAAAAAATTCAGTGCTACAAATTCAAAGCTGGCAATATTTCAAAGTCTGATGAGACAGATTTGCTTCCATACTGCCACAATCCAAAAACACACGTTGGATGGTGGTGTGTTGCCCTGTGAAGGACTGGCGCTCCCTCCAGGGAGCTTTCCCGCCTTGCGCCCAGTGATTCCGGGTAGGTTCCGGACCCATCGGGACCCTGCACTGGATAAACGGTTACAGACAATGAATGAATGAATGAATGAATGAATGAATTAGTTCTCACACTAACTCTACTGTATCTACTGTCACCAACTACTGTCCCTGATGCGGCTGTACTTATTCTTGGCATTTAATGCACTTATAGCAACCTCTGGTGGCCGCTGGGGAAAATTGAAATATGGAAATAGAGGCGGTGTTAAGGGAGGTGCTTCTTTCTCTCTCTCTCTCTCTCTCTCTCTCTCTCTCTCTCTCATTCTCTTGCTCTGTTTTCTGTGCTTTTCTGGAGAAGAGGAGGGAGAGAGAGAGAGAAATAAGAGGAGAGGAGAGAAGAGAAGGAGAGAGAAGGATCTCTTTCTGAAGCAGATGTTGATCCAGAGCCGCTTTAGTTTTGCTTTGAGCTTCAGGCCTCAGACTCACAGCTGAACAATGTGGCAACCGGCCAGCGACAGACTACAGGTAAACAGCAAAAAATAAACAGCGAACGCGGAGTTATGTGTAAGGGGTTTTGAACCTGGTAATTTGCTCCAGATGTCTTACACAACCCCCTCCTACGAGCAGGGCCATTGCTTTACTGCGTTTAATGGTTTTATTGGCTTAATTGCCATTTTTTGTAAAAGAGAAAAGATTTGTTGATTTGCAGAAAATTGACGGAGTGTAGTCAACGAAATAAAACCCTAAAAATGATTCGCATTAAAAGCGTATCTGGAGTTGGAATTTTCTAGTCCACCTTAAATGGGGGCGCCAGCACTGTTTAAGGTGGAACTGAAAATTCCGACAAGAAACTCCAGGTTCCAAGCTTTTTTCCATCTGCATGCCAAAGAGTAGTGTGTTATCATTTGTTGTCTTTGTTCTCATGCATTTGAGGGTTTATTTACATTTGCGTTTTTGTTATTTTAATTTTGGCCTGTAAAGGAAAACCCTTTCACTGTTTAACTTTTAAAATTGATATTTTAGGAGAGCACCAAATGGTTTGAATTTAAAGTGTGAAATGTCTCACTCTGTGTGTGTGTGTGTGTGTGTGTGTGTGTGTGTGGTGACCATATGTGGGTCAGTGGAAATGCACATTTATGCTCAGTATACAGTAACACCATTCTCAAAGTTTCTTATTTTATGTTCAAAGTAACTATCACAGCCTTATCTCCATAAATCTCTGGATGAGATGGAAACACTGTGATGGAGTAAGTTTTGGTTCTAGTGAAACTAGTAAGAATAGCTGATGGTGTTAATGAATGGAACCAGATGTCCTCCTCTAAAGCCCCTTACAGAGAGTTATTACAGTAAATGTTGGTGACCACACTGCTGACCATAGTTTAGAGACTGTTTGGTTTGTAAATCTATTCCTGGTGGAGAGGGACGTGCAGGACGATGTGAGGTACAGAACCTTATTTTAGATTTTAGAGTTTAGATTTCCACTATTTTCCATCATTATCATCATCATCACTCCATGTAAAACACTGTAGACTGGTGTTGGTCACTGCTGGTTGAGGAAGGGAAATAAAATGAAAGGATTTGTGTTGCAGAGGTCTGACTCCATAAACCACCACTGTATTTGGGGAAAAAAAAGAAGGAAAATCACAATCTCTACAATCAACACTTTACACCTAAACACTCTTTATTACTTTTTTTTTACTCCTGAAACTGAGGGAATATCTTTATTAGTGGTGGATTACTCCTTTATGTATCAGTAGACACAATGTTAAATTTGTCTTTTTAAAATCGACTTTAACAGGAGGAGTTTTGAATTGGTTACATTTCCCAGAATCTCAGCCCCAGTGTCCAACACACCGATTTGTTTGTAATGAACGTGGAATTTGGACGGAGAACGTGCCTGTGCTTTCAGTTGATTTTTGGTCACTCTGATTCAAAACCAATACACGCTTTGTACAATTGTGTCAACAGTCTCTGAGAAATGAGTAAATCATTTTTTTTTTCTCGAGCAAAGAGGTATAAAAACCCCCAATTTGCATCATATTTGTTGACCAGTGTAAGCTGTGTCCAATTTATTAGGAAAAAACCCACATTCTTCTTATAAGGAACCACTGCATTGGCTCAATTCTAGGAATAAGAACTGTTGGTCTACAGGATTTTAAGGCCTTTAGGTTTAAAGCACTGTATGTTTTTTGGGAAATCTGGATGTAGGAATGGGAATGTAGGGCCTTAAGGTCTCAAACTTTATTAATGTAGTGCTGTAGGGTTTTTGGCTCAGGGCTTTAAGGCTCTCGGACTGTAGGCCTTTAGTGCAATGGATCTAAATGACTTAAAGACTGTAGGCCTTTTGTGCATTAAGGGGTTAGAAAAATAGGTCTGTATGATTTTGAGGTCAGAAATGTATTAGGATTGATGGTTGGACTTTATATACTTAGGATTTTAGAGCTCAAACCATGGTCATACGGGGCTTATGTTAAGTTTTTATATGCAAAATTCCATTCCTTTTAATAAGATTTGCACCAACAGATGAATTTTGCATACTCAACTACGAGGCGAATAAATTTAACATGAAGATATTCACGTTGAGTTCAACTTGAGTTGAGTTCAGCATACCTGACCAAAAGCGCTGCCGCTCTGTCTTTGTGACCTCTGACTTGCTCTGTAGTGTCTCTGCCTTGTCAACATGAGTCAACATGGAGGCAACACCTGCTGCTGAGGTTTTAAAAAAACTGAAGATATTATACAACATTTCACCCAGATTGCTATATACAACACAAGTAAGAGGTCTGTGAACTCATTTTTGCCACTATTGCTAAAATACCAGCGCTCTACAGATGCAACATTTGTGAACCAAAATGGAGGACTGTTTACAGAGCTGATACCTGGCCCAGCTTACGAGGCAAAGTGAAATGCCAATACCCAGTATGACCAGAGCATCAGCATTTTAATATTATGGGCAGTAAGGCTTTAGGAGTATATAACTAGCATTATAGCACTTAAAGAGGTTTAGGTAGCAGGGCTTTAGGCCTGTAAGTATATATGTCCTGAGGAGCGAAGATTTGTGATGTTTTAGGCTAGTTTGGATTGTTATTAAAGGACTGTAGAGCTTTAGGAATGGTAACAGTAGGAGTTTGGATTGTAGGGCTTCAGGGCATGCTTTTAGTACAGGCCTTTAGGGTCGTTGATTTTTTTTTTTTTTTAAATGAAAGGGCTTAAGGTTTCTAAGGCGTTAGGGTTGTAGGGCTTTGGGAGGGTAAGACTTGGGGACATCAGGAGAGAAGGCCTTTAGAGATATTGGACTGTATTACTTTAGGATAGTGGGTCTTTAGGTTTGTACTAGGTTTGTCTGTAGGTCTTACAGGACTGTGAGGCTTTAGGGCCTTAGCAGTTTAGGAATGCAGACTTTTAAGATTATAGTATAGTAATTCTTTTGGCCATTAAACCTTGCAGGACTGTACTTATAGCTTATTAGTAGCATATCTATAGGATTAAAGGACACTGGGAAATAGGACAGAAGTCTGTTAGAGTTATAGGACTGTGAGGCCTTAGGAATTTAGGACTTTATGCTTTTATGATGATAGAGCTTTAGTTCTGTTGGACATTAAATGTAATGTAGATGATTCTGGGGAACTGCTGTTCTCTTTGGTTTGTTTACATTCAGAAGTGCTGCATCTTTTAAGGTGTAATGGTAAGTTTAAGGGGAGAAAAAGAGTGTTGTTTGTACATGGCTGAAGTTTACCTTGTCTGTAGGTTTTTATAGACTGTTTGGATTACCATTCATTCATTCATTGTAACTGCTTATCCAGTTCAGGGTTGCGGTGGGTCCGGAGCCTACATGGAATCATTGAGCACAAAGTGGGAGAGAGAGAGAGCCTAGCATACTGGACTGAGACCCTTTGTTTTTTTTTTTTTTAACTAACACTGGGACTTCGTAAACACATCAGACTTGTTTTCAGCACAAACAGCAGCAAATAGTGAGGATTTTATAAAACGTTTTTTGATTTAAAACGAGAATGTCACCTTTTAAGCGTTACAAGCGTGTAGTGTCTCATAGCTCAGTAGAACTTTAGGATTATAGTACATGGGGCAATCGAACATTAGAGCTGTAGAATATAGCTGGTCCTACAATATCAAAGAACAGTCGATGTAAAACTATAACTTTTAAGGGTGTAGACCTGTAGTGTTATAAAAGTATTGGGCTTTAAGGACTGAAGCAATATATTATCTTGGCCTGTAAGGCTTTATTGCTTTAGGACTCTAAACTGTATGGTTTTATGTATTTAGAGGGGCAGGCCTTTAGGACTGAGTGTTATTTTCTGAGTACAGGCTTTATGAATTCAGGACTGTATGCCTTTATGAAGGTTTTTACTGTCAGTTACCAAACAAACACATCTGGACGAGAGCATCTCTGTGATTATTGACTGACCATTGAAGAAGAGCTGGAACAATGGACAACACAAACGGATGAGCTACAGTCTCTAACGTACACCAGCAACAACAGAAGGTTTCAGATAAAGTGGCCAGGGAGGGTGAAGAGTTCTCATAAACACACAGACACAGATTCTCTCTCACACACACATCATTTCTCTGTATGCATGCTCGGTTTGTCTGCAAGGGGGTTGCCATGACAACCAGCAGTAGCTCGCTCTATAGTGTGTTGCCATGGTGACCATGAGCGGTGATGTGGTGCTGTTGACTCTTGTTCTGTCGTTCTCTCCGTCACCAATTCCTCCTGTCTCTCTTACTCTACCTTTTCTTTAGCATTCTCCTACTCTTTTCCATTTTGTATGATAATTATGGGATGTTTGCCTCACAGTCCTGTTGTTGTGCGAGTGCTGCTGTGGAAACGACCATTATCTTGATTTTGATACAGGTTTATTGTGCTTTGTGTGCGTCTCAGTGTTTTGTTTTTATATAAACCTAATGTAGATTATAACTGTCAGTTTATTGTATGGGCTAATGACCTAGATAGTTAAACATGTGCCTAGCTGGCCAATCAGATACATTTAAATCTGTTATCAATTAAAATCATGTGTATTAAAATTATATTGTGCTTAAAGAATGACTGGTACAGGGCTCAGCCAATCATGGCTTAGCAGCTGTCACTAAAAATCCTTCCAATGAAGAACTTCATAACAAACAGATAGCAAATCTGAAGTGAGAATGTTTGCTGCACTAAATCAGAGTTATTAGAGTAAAAATGGAGGAAAGGTGTTACCACAGACGGTATAATATCTGTATATTTTGTGGTCAATATATTGTCCTAGAAATAATTGCGATAAATTATATTTTTGCCATTTAAGGCCTTTTTATGCTACTTATATAATGATAATACAGTTGAATAATAATGCAAACACATCCCTTTAAATTATTGTAAAACAGTTAGAATATTCAGATATTAGGAGTGGAATATGAACCATGTTTAAATATTCTAAATAAATCTAACATAAATGTTTTTAAACAAGCTGACATAACAGCCCTAGAACAGAGGGACCACGGAGAACTAGAGAACCGAACAGCCAGTGGCTAAAGTACTGCTTATGTTTATAAATTAATTCAACAAAAATGATTGAGGAAATGTCTATATTAGGGATGGGCATTGTCAATATTTTTCACACAGTCTCAAAATATTTACATGTTATGCATTAATACCGTAGGGAGGGGATGTGGATGGGGTGCAGTGCAGGGCTCTTACCTGTGAGTGTGTGTTGAGTGAAGGATTTTTGGCGTTGTGCAGTTCAGTTCAGCTCAGCACAGCCTAGCAGTGCACACTGGCTTACAGGCTGGAGATAAAGAGCACATTTAAGTTACTCATGCTGTGCTATGTTGTGTCAGCACTGAATAAACCTTTCTGAATGTGGAAGTGCAGTGTCTGTTCAGTTAATGTTGCTGTGTTGATGTTAATAAACACTTCTGTTTCTAGGAGGATTGAGTGCGGTTCCTCCTCTCTTCTTCCGATTTTAACCATCCACATCCACATTTTTCATTTTCGATCTGTCCATCGGGGGTGTCCCATCACAAAAAAAAAATCTGCTGATTCGTCTTATTTAAGATTTCAGGATACAGCTGCAGATGAAGGTGGAACCAACTTAAAACTCCAGTCTCTTCATACACTGTATTACCAAAGTATTCACTCATCTGCCGTCGCCCTCGTAGGGAATTGATTTATATCCCATTCTAAATACATAGAGGTTAATGTGATGTCAGCCCACCCTTTGCAGCTAGCAGCTTCAACTCTTCGGGGAAGGCTTTCCACAAGGTTTAGGAGTGTGTTTATAGGAATATTTGTGCATTTGTGAGGTCAGACACTGATGTTGGACAAGAAGATCTGGCTCAAAGTCTCAAATCTAATTAATCTCAAAGGTGAACTATCAGGCGAAGGCCAGACAAGTTCTTCCACACCATATTCGCTCATCCATGTTTTTATGGACCTTGCTTTGTGCACTGGTGCACAGTCCTGTTGGAACAGGAAGGGTCCATCCCCAAACTGTTCCCACAAAGTTGGAAACATAAAATGGTTCATAATCTCTTGATATGCTGAAGCATTAAGAGTTCCTTTCACTGGAATTAAGGGGCCAAGGCCAACTCCTGAAAAGCAACCCAACACCATAATCCCCCCTCCACCAAACTTTACACTTGGTACTATTCAGTCAAACAAGTATTGTTCTTTCACAAATGTTCGTAGAAACATGTCTAGGTGCTTGTTTTATACACCTCTGGCCATGGAAGTGATTGGAACACCAAAATGCAATGATTTGGATGGGTGAGTGAATACTTTTGGCGATATAGTTTGTCAGTGTTAAATGTGATGAGAAAACTCACTCTTTAGAAAAAATTCAAGCTTAAAAGCTCATGATCCTGCCTGCTTAGAATTCAAGTCCACAAATTATAGTGCTGCAGGGATTTAGGTCTCTAGCATTCAAAGGTTTTGGACTTTGTGTAGGATGACTTATATGGTATTAAGGCTGTAGGGCTGCAGAGCGATGGGGGGGTAGGAGGGTGTTGGGGTTGGTCTCTGAATTCACTGATTGCACTTTTTCCACTGTATGGTACCTACTTTTTTGCTTCTGCAGTAGATACATTTAGTCCTTGGAGCCATTATTCCAGTATTTTATTCCTGCCATTTAATGAAAACTTGATCAGTACTTATTTGTGGGACATTTGTTTGTGACAAACATTGCAGAGCATTCCCAAAACATTTTTTTCTGTGGTTTTTTTTTTTTTTTAAATATCCTTGTCATTTCAACCTCTTTCTTTTTTCCAACTCCTTGTTGTCCTCTCTTCTCTTGTGCAATTTCTCTTACATTTTACCTCCCTTTTGGCACATTACTTGAGATTCCACTTTCTTTCTCTGTGACATGTTAAACTCATCTCACATACACACACACACACACACACACGGAATATGTATTTCCACATATTTGTGTACTTGAATGTTTTATTTTCGATGGTTAGTCTCAGAAATATCAGTGATTATAGAATAAAACACACATAAATTCTGGCTGCCCATGCGTGAGGAAACCCCTCCACATGATAAACATTCTATAAACTGATTTATTCATGTTTACCACTTTTTTTGCTGGTGAAAATGAATTATTGCTCCTTGTTATGGGGTTGGGATGTCTGCTTCTTCACAATGACTGTTTTTAAGTCGATGGAGCTCTGATTGGTGGGCCTCTTTTGTCTGTAACTATGACAGTGCATTGTTTGGGCTCCTGAATTTTAAGCATCTGCTTTGCCTCTGTTTACAACTGTTTGCAGAAACTAGACACCAAGTTTATGTTTTCATTTATTTTGTAGATGTGTGTGTTCCTTCTTTTTAAAACCTTGTGGTGAGTTAGTGAGGTACACACCAGTTCCATGAGGTGCTTCCCATCAAAATGTACCACTACGGTTTTGCTTCTGCGAATAGTCATAAAGTTACTTAACAAACATTGCAATGTATTAGATTATGTTCCACTGTTGTTCCACCTACATTCTTAGAGTCTCCAAAACTCTTAAAGGCAGGGAAGGAGTGAAACAGAAAAGTGTACATTTACCTTGTTCATTTAGGAATGGCAGCACAACCAGAGAGCGTTTAGTTTATACAGCCCTCTCTGTGGGAAAGGAATGGAATTCTATTCATAATATTTTCACTCACTCACTTTCATTTTATTCATGTCCAGGATGTTTAAAGAAACCATTTCCAGAATATTTTTCAGCAGAATACACTGGGGGTCAACAGGAAACTGTGAGACTGTGTGTGTGTGTGTGTGTGTGAGAGAGAGTGTGTGTCTAGGTCTGCCTGTCTGTGCATTCTTGACTTTAGTCCCGTTTTATTATTAAAACAAAGACAAAAACAGTATTCTCTGGAGTGATGGAGCGCTATCCAATGCCTTCGGTTTTCCTTTCGGATTTCTCAGAATTTCACTGCTCCACAGTCAATTGTTGAAGGGGGCAGTGTACCCCTCTGATAGCCTCTTGGCATTGAATATGATTATGTCAGCCTTATGTGCAGGTGCTCTAGAACAGTCCTTTAATTTTTACTTTCCTGTGGCGAACATACAGATTCCAGTCTAGATGTAGTGGAACACTGCATTGAGGACACGATGGCATTCAGCCACATACATATGAGGTCAGGTGCTGATCCAGATTAGTTGTGGATCACAAACACCACTTCAACTTATTCCAGAAGTATTGAATGAAGATCACGCCAGAGAGTGCTGTTCCAGTGCTGCAAACTTCAGTGCTGCCAGGCTTTATAGCCCTCTAGCACATGCTTGGCCTTGAGCACGAGCAGAGTGACCCGTACGTTTAATCAGTGTTTTCTGTGGAGGCAGTGTGTGTACATTTGAAAGTCTCTGTCTGAAATGGGTGCAGCTCAACATGTTTGATTTAACTCCCGGGTGAAACATTTGGATAATTCTACTTGTGAATCCTTATTGTGCAAATTGTTATAGTAAAATTGAAAGTAGAGAAAACCAGGGTTTATCACAGATTCTGTAGGAAACCTGTTTTAAAAATGGTTGCTCCCATGTAGGAGACCCAGTCTATGGGGCATAAACTGGTTCATTCAGAGCATTAAAAAAAAATACATTAAAAATATGGTTTGCTATTTGTAGTGGTGAAAATGAGAGGGAGAGAAAGAGTGCGTTTTCCTCTGTATTTTAGTAGTTAACTTTTTTTTTTTTTTTTTTTTTTTTTTTAACATTCTACAAATTCCTGAGTTTTTGAATGTGGGTTTTTATGGAACATTTTAACATTTTCACAGTTTATTCAGGGGCTGATTCACTCACACACACACACTCTTGGACTACGAGGACTGCACTTCTTTCCAGATGGAAAGTGTCAGACAAAAACAATTTTTTGTAATGGCCCCCTGAGTTTCACTCTTTCTTTTCTCTTTTTTCACTTCGTCTTTTTCTCTCCACCATTTCTTCTCTCTTCACTCTTTTATTTCACTCAATTTTTTTTTTAGTTTCTTCTTTATTCTTTTGTATTTTTCTCTTTCATTCCTGTTTTTCTTTTTTCACTTTTATAGTCTGACTCCTTTCTATCCTTTTCTCTTTTTTCTTCTTTCTGTCGTGTTATGGGAGAGTGATTGAAAGCAGACACTGTTGAGAAAGCTAAATGCTGATAATGCTAGTTATGCTAGAGCTGGAGAACCTTTTTCATGACACTGGAGCTGTTCGGTCTGTTTTGTAACTGTGACGTCGTCATGTTCAGATTGTATCAATGATAATGGAACTCTGATTCGTCTGCCTGTTCAGACCTGATTGGTCACCTGATTCTTAAGCAGTTCTTACTGCTTTGCTTAGGTTTCCAACTCTTTGTACAAGCGGGACACCAAGATGATTTTCATATGTTTTATAGATGTGTACATTGCTATATTTAAAAAAAAAACAAAAAAACAATGAAACAAATGGTGCGACTCAGCTCTGCTCTGCTGTTTTGCTTTTCAATAAGGTGAATCTGGCATGTGGAACCGGGTACTATATTAGTCCCTGCTCATGTGTGGTTCTAAGCCAGCCAAGTAGGGACTAAAAGTGACGTTTGAACCTTACAGAGCGCACTTTGGCTAGAGAGATTTGTCAATCACCACCGGATTGCAAATATCCAGCATATGGAAAAATAAACTACACCCCCCCTCCTTAAAAAATAAAAACAAAAAAAAAGAACATGCAAACTTAGTAAACTGCTCTTAACCTTAAGACTGCCATTGTTGTGGTTTTTAAAGCCTGTGGTTCCTGTTAGAGACTGGATTTAGCTAGTCGAGGACGGATGGGGGTCGGGTATGTACCAGGCCATACAAAAGCCCCAAAAGTGTCATTGAGGCAAAACACAATAGTGCCCCCTTGTGGAACAGTCCCTAATGTGAACTAGTGAGGGAAAGGTTTTGTGAGTTCAAAACCAGTTCCATGAGGTGCCTTACATCTAAAAGTCCATGACTGTACAGTTACTGCAAGTAAAGATATGTAACCAAAACCTTTAAAATTGGGAAAGTGAAAACTTTGTTTTATGTTTTATTGTACATTTTCTCTCTCTCTCTCTCTCTCTCTCTCTCTTTCTCAGCATTTCCAGAACATGCTGAAGACTAAACTGAATGTTTTGACTCTGAAGAAGGATCCGTTGCCAACAGTGATCTTCCACGAACCTGAGGCCATAGAGCTCTGCTCCACAACAAACACCAATAAAACCCGCACACATACCGGATACAAGGTACACATACGCACACATGTTCTGCACAGTATAAAAATAGACTCAGCATAAGTTCTATAAAAGTTAGCTCTAACTCATACCAAAGGTTCTGAGTGGAGCACCATTGTTCCAGAGAACACAGTTCCACTGCTCCAGTTCTGGTTGGCATGGTTACCTTAGGCTCATATGCAGCTGCTCCACACGGTCCAATTTCATTTCATGTTTTTCTGTAGAGTTTATACTCTGTGTACCATGGCTGCAGCTTCAAACAGCTGAACCCACTCATTATGAGAGGATTCTGTCGTGCCCACCCCCCCCACTCCCCTCTGTGTTTCTTGAATTTATTGTCTTGACCTAAAATTGAAGAACTCTCTCTCTCTCACACACACACACATGTGTACAGTGTTCTTTTTCTCCTGGGTTTGGGTTGGGAGCTGCCTGGTACAGGATTAAGATTAAGCTTCGGCTTAAGATTAATCTTAAGGTTTAGACTGTGATCACGTGATCAGGTTCAATGTGATGATTGTTCATTTTTGAAAGTGAGCGAAAGGAAGAATCAAAGAACAAAAGAAAAGAGAAAGTTGGGGCAAAGGTAAAAAAGAAAAAAAAAACACGAGAAAGAAAAAAGTGGAACTAAAAAAAAAAAAAGAAATTGCTTGTAGCATGGTGTGTCTGTGTGTGTCTGGGTGCACGCATGCCTGAAATATTTCTTGTTTTTGTTCTGGTTTAGTGTTTTCATTTCATCCTCTCTTGTCTCTGTTCTCATGTAAGCAGAAACACACACACACACACACACACACACACACAAACTTGTTTTTTATGAATTGTGAGATGTAGACTTTCATTTCCTGGAGACTTACATTAACATTAACCGTAACGGTTTCTAACCTAACCTTTACCTTACACTAACCGTGAAACAAGGATGAGAACTACACACAGTGTGACTCCTAGCAGGTTTTGGTCACCACAATATGATATATTACACATACACACGCAAACACACACGCACGCACGCACGTACACAGAGTACTCAGAGGCTTGGAACTTCTGGCACTGATGGTGAAACCATCTGCACATGCTCTGTGTGTGTGTGTGTGCGCGGGGGGGTTCATCGTAGGCCTGCCTGCGGATATGTAGAGATAATAGACTGATAGTGATGACAGTCACATTTAAAATCTTATACAAAGATCTTAAATCTTTTTTATATATATATATATATATATACACACACACACCTGTTGTGAGATCACCATGTTCTCAGTGTTTAAAGCACACAAACAGAGAGAGAAAAAACTTGGAAGTGTGAAAGAGATGTAAAGGGGAAAGTGTAAAAATACATTTACACTAAGTATACTTAGGGAAGAGCGAGTGGGAATAAAGTGTACAGATAAAAGAGCTTGACAAGGTAACGATGGGGAATCTGTTGAGGGAAGGGAATGGGCAGAATGAAATGTACAGACAGTACAGTTAGAGAAAGTAAAAATACCCAGAGAGGGGGGGGGGAAGAAAGATAGAATTGAGAGCACAGAATATGTGAGGGAGACAGATTATATTGAGTTTTTCTTGTGAAAGCTGTCATTATGTACTCATATGAGAGCCTTATTCAGTAAAACAAACACACACACACATACGGTGGTGAGTCAGACGGGGTCTGTTTGTGTTTGAAGTCAGTGGTGTGTCAGTGATTCCACACACTAAGGGAATGTTAACAACTTTCTCAGGAATGTGGAAAATTCTTACACACTCACAGTGAAAATACAGCCAATGCACTGAACACACACACACACACACACACACACACACACACACACACTCTGAGCCAAGGCCACTGCTACCACCTGGTGGAGAAGAGTAATTCTTGTGATTAAGGAATGACTCATTTATATGATTCATGAACTAATCCAGTCGAGCACTTGATTCACTTCTTTAATTCGTTTACTTTGAGGAACATTTTCGGTAAAATGTTATTCAGCATTTGAACATTTTATTTTCCCTCATGGTTCCCTTGATAACACACACACACACACACACTTATGTGGAACTGTGTTCTGTTTTATGTCTGTGTTTTTTTTATATATATATATAATGAGGAATGTGCATTATGAACTGTGTGTGTGGAGGAATGTTTAAAGCAGGATGAAAAACAACAAAGAATCTCCAACATTTCTACCACTGTAATGATAGCCACATGTTTCACATGTAACTCGTTTAGTTTGTGTGTGTGTGTGTCTGTGAGAGAGGAGAGAGAGAGATCATTGCCATTCTTTTGTGTCCAAATTCTAAATCCAGACTGCACAACTAAGTAAAGTCTGTGCCACCTTAAATGCTTTTTTTATTCTCAGTTCAACCTTAAATCTGGAATTTTGGTCTGAATAACCTTCACTGGATTTGCACTCACATGGAAACAATATACAGAGAGAAGGACAGAGACAGAAAAGAAAACAGATGTAAATTTTGAATGTCAGAGAAAGTGAGACAGACTCAGTCAGACAGTTGTCCCCAGTTTACGAACATTTCCAGATTTTCCTCGGTTTCTGGTGAAGCTGCGACACACACACATTCCTGCAATCCAAAAGAATACAAACTGATATTTCCTTTCTATGTGTATTTGTGTGTTTGACATTTGAATTTCCAAATGTTATAAAAGAAATAATAATAAATACATCTTTTTTTTTTAGTTCATCTCTCTCTCTCTCTCTCTCTCTGTTTATTTAACTTAATTACAGAGTTATGAGAGAAGGACTAGAGTGTGCTGTTTCCCCCTTCATCTGCTCTTTTTTTCTCTCTTATTCTCTGTGTGTGTGTGTGTGTGTGTGTGCGCGTGTAGTAAATTATTTTCAGAGAGACAGTGAGGGAGGGAGAGAATTTTTGTCTCTGTGTGTGTGTGAGAGAGATATTAGTGGTATTTCCTCCTGTAAAACAGAGCTCTGCTCTGGAGTTGTATTTACCTCAAGTGTTGTTTCTATTTTTCTCAGGAATTTATAAGAGTTTCTTCTTATTTCTGTTTTTAAAATGATCTATATCTTCACTACATGCCCAAATATCTGTAGTGAATTCATCTGCTTTAAACAGCAGTAAATGTGTTTCTCATACTTATAATAAATATATATTTTTCCCCCTGCAGGTGACCTACCTGGGCAAGGTGACAATCTCAGGGACTCAGTTTCTATCTGGCTGTACAGAGTCGGCCGTTGTGGGATTGTGGGATACGAGGCAGTCCTCTGTTGCCCCAGACGATGGCTCGGTCACTCCTTGTAACACAGTGCTGGAGATCCGCCCCTTCCAGGTGCGCCTACATCACCTGGATGGGCGGGGTGAGGCAACGGTGGCCATGGATACGTTCCAGGTGGCCCGCATCGCCTACTGCACGGCAGACCACCAGGTCAGCCCCAACGTGTTTGCATGGATCTACCGACAGATCAATGACGATCTCACGTTCCAGATGGACTGCCACGCGGTGGAGTGTGAGAGCAAGCTAGTCGCTAAGAAGCTAGCACACGCCATGATGGAGGCCTTCAAAAAAACCTTCGCCAGCATGAGGAGTGACGGGAGAATCCACAAGAGCGGCTCCTCTGACGAGTTCCCAGAGGATTCCTCCACACCTGATGATGGCTGAGGGGCAGGGCTTATGCAGAGGGGTGTGTGGCATACTGGACAAGGGTGGGGTTTATCACAGACCCTCCCCTTTCTCAGTTTCCGCTCTCTCGTTTTCCATCTGCGACAAAGCATTAAATACAAAGTCAAAAATGTGTTATATTTTACTCTGACAGTTTTAAACGACAGTGATGATGATGATGATATTAATAATGATGATAAAAATAATCTGGAGCTGGAAACGAGGGCATTTATATATAAAAAGTGAAGCTGAAATTACAGAAAATATTCAAAAGAGCCTTTCCACTAGCACCGAAGTCAGTATTAAAATCTTCACGAAGGTACAGCACATTTTTAGCCAGTATTTGGTTCTAGACTATTGTAAGGAACGTCATAAAGTCATCACAATGAAATGTTGCTGTAGATCATTATAATGGACTTTTGTTCTAGATCATCGTACAAGAACATTGTTCCAGATTATTGTGAAGGAGCTGTATTCTAAGACATCACCGTGGCACCTTGATCCAGAAAAGTGTGAGAAAACCAGAACATTGTTCAGAAATATTGTGATGGAACATTGTTCTAAAATGTAACCAACCATGGAGCACTCTTATATTATGAAGAAGCTTTGTTCCAGACCATCACTACAGATTGTGATGAAACATTACTCTAGAACATCATCTTACAACATTTTTCTAGAAGATCTTAAGAAGATCATTTTTGTTCCCAAATATTATCGTGGAACATTATTCAACAACATTGTGATGGAATTTTGTTCTAGACCACCTCCATGTAAACTTGTTATGGAATTCTAGGGTATTGTCTAGACGTTTGTTCTAGAAGACTGTGATCATTCCTTTAGAATATTATGAAAGAACATAAGTTCTAGAGCTCCATTCATGGAACATAGTTCTAAAGCAGTGTGATGGAACATTAATCCAGAATGAAGCATGGGATATTTTTCTAGAAGAAGCTATGTTCCACTTCATTATTGAAAACAAACACCATTGTGATTGTTGACAGTTCTAGAACATTTTGTTTTTAGGGATCTTGATGGTTCTAGACATTCCTGTCCAATAGAAAGCTGCTGAGAATTGTGGTCACTCTTTAAGGGGACAGCACCTTTTGTACTGTCCCAGAGGTGTTTTAGCTGAAATTTAAAAAATGTTGAAATTTTTTTTATAGTGAAGGAGAAGTCTAGTGCCTCTGAGTGAAACACAGAGAACCTTTTGGATTTGGTTTTGTTTATCTGTCTGGACGTATGTAGAACATTCCCTCAGCTTTTACTCTGCCACATATCAGGCGCCAGTGTTGAGTGTGTTTTGTGTGTGTTTTTTTTTTTTTTTTAAGGTATCCCAGATGTCTGAGTGTGATATTTGTTTGTCTTTTTGTCTGCAGACCATGAGCCTTCTCATATTTCTACAGAACGGGTTCTCAGCTACAGTACTATCTGTGAGTGTGTGAGTGAGTGATTTAGAACATCTCTATGAGAATTTGTTTGAGACTTGGAGTGTGTTTGTCTTTCATTCCCCTCCATCCAGAAACCTGTTGGTACACCCTTACAAAAATAGGTTTCATAAATGGTTCTTGGGGTTTTCTTGGCTGCATTTGGTACTGGTACAGGTTCTTAAACAATTAGGAGGCAGTGAAATCTCTTTTTTTTTATTTTTTTTTTTTTTATTCAATTAAACCTCCAACAAAAAAAAACTGCAAACTCAAATCAAAAATGGAAAACATTTAGTATAAAATCACAGTATTGAAAAGATGATTATATTAGAATATTTCACAACAAGTTTATTCTTCTCAAACCCTGTACTAATCAATATTTCTCAGAAATATAATACAGATTAATCTTGTTCAACTTTCTGCTTCTTTATGCACATCAACACTGACAGATATATACATTGAAAATACTGAATATTGGTATCAATATCCCACAGGTTAAATATGAGTGCGTACTTTAAAAGATGCACTTTGTTTTAAAAAGTTTTGGTTTTTTTTTCCCCGCCCCTTCTAAACCAAAACTGGCAATGGTTTGAACTGCTTATGAATTTCGTAAGTGGTTCCTCTACAGCACCAGTCTAAGGAAGCCATTATTTGACTCCCCAGCATTTGATCGAACCATCAAAGTTTGCTCTTTTGAATAGATTCGGTCTGTTGCCTGAATGCTTTAAATCATTTTGACTATTGTCTGGATGTAAATGGTTTTACTGTGTGTTTAGAATGGATTTTTCCTGGGGTTTGACTGGGTTTTAATAGCTGTGAATGGTTATTGGCTGGAAGATTAGAAGATATTGACTGGCTAAGTTTTAATTGCATTTTGACTGGTTTCTGAATGGATTTTAAATGGTCTTGACTGAGTTTTGAATGGTCTTGGTTAGTGTGGACTGGCTTTTGACTGGTAAGTGACTGCTATTGAATGGTTTTTTACTTGTTCTGCTGCTTTTTGTATTGAGGGTTTGCTGGCACTTCTTTACCTTTTGTGTGAGAGTAGTTTTAAAGCGGCTTTAGAAGGTTGTGAATATTGCGGTGTCAGAGGTCAGGAGTGTAGGATGCCCCGCTTTGAGCTCTTTAACCCTATAGGTACTTGACTTGACAGGTAAATTCTTGACAGTTTTTTTTTTTTTTTTCTTTTCTTTTTTTTTTCTCTTTTCTGTTGATTATAATATCGCTTTTATGTTTTTATATACATATGTACTTGCAGGTCATTTGAAGGCTGTACCGTTGTTTTTAATTCGTTTTCATCGCGTCTGTTTCCTCGAGCATTTGACACTGATAGGCAGATTCAATGTGAATGAAGTTATAGATATATTTTCTATTGGTATATATGCACTAAAAGATTGGGATGCTCAGTTATTTCATGAACTTTCATTCAGTTATAAATACTTATTTTCACTGTTTAATGTAAACTTCTGCTGTCCAGTATTATACCAATAACAATGTCATATTCTGGCTTTTTAAATGACTTAGCTGTGGCCATTTATAACTCGATTGCTTGTTTGACAATGAGTGTGAAACCTATGACACAGTCCAGTAGGGTCAAATAGATTTGAATAGTTTGGATTTTTAAATGTATAACTTCGAAAGTCACATATCAGCTGATATTTATGAATACGGGTCACTAATATATTTCATGGTTCTGGTAAATACCACGGGGTCCCAATGTGACATCACGATCGGTCGACACCAATAATAATGTTACATTACCAATATTTAACTGATATATAGATGCTGATTATACCTCAGGTCACTAATCTTGTTTAGCGATATGTTGGAGTTCCAGTGTATTATTGATACTGAGTAGTATTTATTGACTGATGGTTTTATTGGATTATAAAATTAAGTAATTATATGTATAGCCTTATATATTGTAGTTATACTCCCACCTTCTCAGCTAAATAATAAACTGTACCCTGTTACTAAACTAACTATAAACTGACCCGTGTCATGTGAACTGTGACTCGGGGAGGGAGGGGGAGGGAGGTGAACAAATGCTCCTGGAAACAGAATCAAAATAAACTATTAAGTCACCTTCTGTACAGTTGTGTGTGTGTGTTAGCCAGTTCTCCATGGGTTCTGAGACTCATTTTAAATTACGTTTTGAATTTCTTAATTTGAATGTTTTTCTGGTTCTGATTTTTTTATTTGTGAGTCTGTCTGATTGTGAATCTGAATCCCATCTGAAACTGGTTTTAGTTTCAAATTTTGGTAGAAATCTGAACAAGGTCCTGAATCTAGTTCTGGTCCTGATTCTACTCAAACTGAAACTGATTTCTGGCTGAGGAGGAAAATGAATCAAAAACTGGATGACTGAATGCTATAGTGGAGAGAGAGAAATTTATATAAAAATATATATATAAAAAGATATATACATTGTATTTGGAAGCCATTCATTAAGCTTATGTAAATACAAATGTATCAGTTCTCATCTTCTTGAATATTAAAGACAAATGTTAATAGATATTTTTTGATTAAAGCAGTTGCCATGGTAACAAGATCAGTATTGCGTCTGAATCTGTGTTTGGAGTGGGGGGTGATTTGGGAGCTGAATTATTATTATTTTTTTGGTCTTATTTTTGTTTGTAAAACTAGGTGGATGTTCTCTCACTTAATGTCTTAATGGTTTGGGCTTTAAATGTTTGGACATTTATTATTGTATGTGTTTTTCTATACTGTACTTGCCAAGATAAATGCCATCAATCACATTATAAACTATCTACCAATGAAATTATGTGCATGTGTCTTTTTAGAAAAAAAGAAAACCCTCCCTGTGTGTTTTTTTTTTCTCTATTCACAGAACAGTGAGTCAGTAAACCAAGAAACAAGACAGTAGAGCAGTCTCTCTCTCTCTCTCGACCATATTGCTCACAGATGCTCTGGAGGAATGTGTGATGTCAGTTCCTGTTGTGTAGAGCTGTCTCCTGGCTCTGATCTGGGCAAAGACCATTTACAAACCCAGCTCCTCAAAATAAATAAATAAACCACTTTGACCTGTATTTAAAGCAGTCAAACTGGGTCACACAATGTTTATAAAATTTTTATTCTTTTTATTTTTATTTATATACTTGTGAAATATAATTCCAATACAATCCACAAGGTGGTGGTGGCAACAGGGTGAACAAAGAGGCCCAGGCATCTCTGTCCCCCCCAACTTCCACCAGGGAGATATAGCCCCTCCAGCATGTCCTAGGTCTACCCTGGGGCCTCTTTCCAGTTGGGCGTAAATGATATACCTCCAGTGCAAAGCGTCAAGGAGGCAATCCTTATTAGATGCCTGAGACACCTCAACTGGCTCCTCTTAACGTGAAGGAGCCGCGGCTCTACTCCGAGCTCCTCCCGCAGTTATGGAGAGTACGCCCAGCAACCCGTTGGAGGAAACTAATTTTGGATGCTTGTATTCATGATGTTGTTCTTTTTGTCATTAGTCATTACTCTAAGCTCCTGACCATAGGTCAGAATGGGTACGTAAACTGACTGGTAAATTGAGAGCTTTGCTTTATGGCTCAGCCCTCTTTTTACCAAGATGGTCCACATTACTGCAGACACTGCACCAAACCTACAGTCAACCTCGTGATCCCCAAGCCTCTCCACCGTATCAGTGAATATCAGTGAGTGGAGGCCAGGCACAGCTTTGACAGAGTCCAATGCCCACTTTGAACAAGCTTGACAAACTGCTGAGAATGCGAACACAGCTCAAAATGTGAGAGTAACGCACGACTCGCCAAAGTGACCCTCAACTCAACCACAACTCAAGAACCCATCGGTGAACACCAGGGGTGAGGGAAGCTGTTAAACGGAAGATGGAGGCTTTTCAAGCTTGGCTGGCTCAGGGATCTCCTAATTCTGTGGATGGGTATTGGTAAGTGAAAAAGGTCCAGCAAAATCCAGTGCATGGGAGGAGTTTGGAGAGGCCATGGAGAATGACTTCCGGTCAGAGTCAAAGAAGGTCTGGAAAACACTCAGAGAGTTGAGGGGGAGGGGGGTCACTGTTCAAGCTGTGCTCAGAAAGGATGGTGAAACTCTGAACTCGACTGAGCGTATTGGCAGGCATTGAAAGGAGCACTTTGAGGAACTCCTAATCTCTAGAGACATGTGCAAGAAGCTGGGCCAGATGTGTCTGGTTTGTCAGATTCTGTTTCCTTGGATGAAGTCACTGAGGTGGTTAAAAAGCTCTGCATGGGCAAAGCCCCAGGAGTGGATGAGATTTGCCCAGAGTTACTAATGCCCCTTGATATTGTAGGACTGTCATTGCTGACAAGCCTCTACAATATTGCATGGACCTCAGGAACAATGCCTTTGGATTGGCTTCCCATTTTTAAAGAAGGGGGCCGGAGAATGTGTGCCAATTATCGTGAGTGCTGGAAAGGACAATCTGTCCAATAGTCAAACCTAGGATGTTGGAGGAACAATGTGGGTTTCGTGTTTGCCATAGAACTATGGACCAACTCTTTTACTCACGGTAATTGCTTTGTTCAACTTGAATGACCCAGTTTATAGTTCACAGTGTGGGTCCATAAGCAAGTGGCCATGTTTATTTCCACAGAATCTCTGCTACAGTACAAAGACAAGATATTTATACTCACTTACCTTAGACTGTTTGTGTGTATTGTTGTTTATCTCCCGTTCTTTGTAAGTTCCAGGATGTGGAACCAAAGGAACAGGAAAACAGGCTTAAAAAGTAGATGCTCTTTCTGGATCTAATCCTGGATCTGTATCGGAATTTGGTTCTGACACTTACTTCTGAAACTGAATCTGGTTCTGGTTTAAAATTGGATTATGAATTCTAAATCTGGTTCTGATTTTGTTTAAATGTAAATCAAGAAAATATGAAATTATTCAGAAACTGAAGCACGCAGGGCCAATCTATGAGCATTGTGAAATGATGATCCAATTTAATTTGATGGATACAGCGAACATGTGGTTGTTCAAAGATTTTGGAACTTGTTGCAGTCAAGAAATGTAAAGTAAGTTATAGAAACTGTGTTAGTTTTCATTACTACTTCTTTTACCTTTAAGATTATTCAAATATTATAAGGTTTTAAATGTTTGGCCTGAATTATTTACATGTTTAAGTAATGTGTTGAATTTATGTGGAGGGGTTTGAGCACATGCAGTGAGATAATTCACTTAGGAAAAAAATATAATGACCTTGCAGTCATATAATGAAAAAATTACACAAATGTAATAGATTTAATATAATTTTACTTACCATGACATTATTGTTTTGCAGTGTACAGTAAATTCATAGTCTGTAATTTAAGATTGGTCCTGAAAGGAGATAAATTGTTCCATTGCCTTAGTTTACATTCATTCATTCATTATCTGTAGGCGCTTATCCAGTTCAGGGTCACAGTGGGTCCAGAGCCTACCTGGAATCATTGGGTGCAAAGCGGGAATACACCCTGGAGGGGGCGCCAGTCCTTCACAGGGCAACACACACACTCACACCTACGGACACTTTTGAGTCACCAATCCACTTACCAATGTGTGTTTTTGGACTGGAAACCAGAGCACCTGGAGGAAACCCACGCAAACACAGGGAGAACACACCAAACTCCTCACAGACAGTCACTCAGAGGAAACCCACGCAGACACAGGGAGAACACACCACACCCCTCACAGTCAGTCACTCGGAGCAGGAATCGAACCCACAACCTCCAGGTCCCTGGAGCTGTGTGACTGCAACACTACCTGCTGCGCCAATGTGCCACCCTGCCTTAGTTTACATTCAATCTGTAATCCTCATCTCAGCTCGAAATATGATGGAGTGTTGTTGTGTTGCTGATGTGTGTGATGTGATTCTGTGTGTGTGTTGCTGTGTGTAGTGTGATGATGTGTTGTTGCTGTGTGTAGTGTCATGGTGTGTGTTGTTGCTGTGTGTTGTTGCTGGGGGATTGGAAGATTATCAGCACCCTGACCATGCCAAAATTGGATTTACTGTGTCCTATATTTTGGGAATATTTACCTCCTACCTTTGAACTTTCACCTCCACATTTGAGCTAGTCGGCTGTCAGGACAGAGCTGGGACTTGCCAAGGATCTTCAAGTGAGATGGGAATTTAGCTCAGTTACGCTTTGGGGAAGTTGGCAAGTAGAGTCTGTCATGATTTCCTTGGGCAAAGCTTTCAGACAAACTGTTTGCAGAAGTTAGCACAGGTTGTCTTAGCAGTGATTAGCAATGAAGCTCCTGTATTGTATTTCCTTTTGAAGCTCTTTTCGTAAAACGATTTTGTATGAGCAGCAGTTTGTTTGCGCATTTGTTTTATGCTGCTTCTACTGCCTCAGATGTTAGTTCCTGTTTGGCAGGTGGCTTTATAATTGAGTCAGTATAGTGGTAGTATTTTTCATAAGTTTGTTCTTCACCTAAATCTCAAAAGCCGTTAGCATTTATTTGCTCAGTGGAAATAATTTGCCAAAACTGTAGAAAACCAGGTCATATAAGGTCTTGCCTGGTTCTGCATACTGTCTCTCCATAATCTGTAGCTCTTGTGGTTGAGTCAGAGACAGGTGTTGAGCCAGACAGTGGTAACTCCTGGTTTTTTTGAAGGTTTTATATCATCTGGTACTGCATCTATGAGCCCTGGTGAAACAGAGACGGAAATTAAAATTGTGAGGTACACTGGGGCAGTTCAGTTTTGATGTGCAACGAGTAGTTGATTTACCTGCTTCTAACTTTCAAAAGTCCTCTCTGTTGCTTCAAGGTCTGAGACATCTGTCTGGTGCTTTGCCCCTGTGCTAAGTAAATTTAACATCCAGATGGTAAACGATAATTTTACTGAAAGGGTTGTAGCATTCTTGTCTGCTCCAGGGGTTTTTGAACTGCCGAGGTACAGGTAACACTAGTAGTTCTGTGCCTTTTTGAAGTATCCGAAATGGCAACTCTTCTGGTAAGTGAATATCCAGAAGTATTCTCAGCCTGTGTTAGTCACCCGTGCCCAGTCTTGTGCAAAGGATATGGTTCCAAGCTGCTTATGGGGTTAGAGCTGCGAGACACGTTTTTTTTTGCAAAACTTGGAGGGTTCTTAGATATAGCTCAGTTCACAAGAGAAGCCTTAATCAAAGAGCAGTGTGAGGATGAAAAACGTGCCCCTTTCTTTAATGGAGCATTTGATAATGAGTAGAGAAAGTTCAGGGTTTTTATTTCCATTGTGGGGTTCTGAAGGGGAGGCGGAGACCTGATGACTGGATTGTCATGGAGCAGATAGTGTTTGCAAAGAGTTTATGAGGGGATGTTCTGCACTTGACCCATGAGGCTCTCATGGCAGAGCATGTCTGTATTCACAAGACTCAAGGGAGAGTCATATGACATTTCTGTTGGCCAAATTTACATCAGGATGCAGTTTTTTTGTCCTACCTCTCAGTACGGTCAGATGCAGTAGAAGACAACAAGTATCTACTTACTCTGCTAGATGTTTGCACCAGGTTTCCTGAAGCGGATCCATTAAAGAACATCAAAGTCAGGACAATGTCTTCAATCTTTTCTTGGTTCAGTTATAGGCTACATCCTATAAAGCTGCATCCTTACCATCTCTATCCAAGTAGACTAGTTTGGCTTAGAACAGAGCTTCATATATTTGAGATTTTTGTTTTAGTCAGAGTCAGAGTGATTGGAGTTCATTTGCTCATCCAAAAATCTGATGGGTCAGTTTGGTACTGTGTTGATAACCGTTGACAAGGCATGACCTGCTTATACACAAACCTACAGTTTCACCTTAAAAGATGTGGAGCTTCTGAATGGACACCCACAGGAAGTGAAGGCTTGTTTTGCTGTTAGAACAGTAGTTCTCCAAAATTGTTTACTTTGCCTCTGAATGTCATTTAAATGTAATTTTAAACAAGTGGGACTTGGTGGCACTGAAGCTAGGGTCTCAGTCACAGCTCCAGGGTCCTGGGGTTTTGGATTTGAGTCGAGCCCTGGACCGGCACCCTGTCCAGAGTGTGTTCCTACCTTGTGCCCAGTGACACCAGACCCGCTGTGACTGTGCATTTGCAGGAAAAAAAAAAGAAAAAAAAGAGGGTCCTGAAATCCATTCACTTCACATTATGGCCACTGACGGGCAGTAGAGACCCATAGAAAAAAAACTACAAATTGTAACTTAACAACACATATAATGCAGTATTTAAATATAAAATTTTATTAATATACATGTCTACCTAGACTTTTATTTTGTATGTGGCAGTTCTCTGCACGGCCACAAAGAGGCAACAGAGACCAATAGTAAAATAATAATAATAATAATATAAAATGAAGCAATGTGCAACAATAATAACTCTTTAAAATGCATTTGCCTTTAATTATGCAATTATATATAAATATGAATGCAATTTTCTCAGACCACAGGATGCTGTTGGGACCCATAGAAAAGTTTTAATATCTCCACAGTTCTTTCTCTGTTAAATGAAATGTATTTGTCTCATAAACCACATCATAATTAGCCTTTTCAACTGTAGATTTCTTTACATGTGCTGCATCGGGACACAGCCCGCTTTGTGATTTAATTGGATTTAATGAAGGTAAGAAAAATCAGAGTAATAACAACCTTTCAATCCAACATTCATTTTCTTTTTCTTTCCTCTAACTTCAGTACACTGTGGTACACTCAAGGGGACATATTCTGTACCTTTAATTAGGGAACATTATTGTACCTTATTGTTTTAATTTAATACATAACATTACATCTTCAGGTCAATTTTTTCATATTTTTATAATGAAATCTTCCATTCACCTTTCCTTCTGCAGTAGAGAATGTAATGTACCTTTAGGGAACACCGCTGGACCTTAAAACCACTGTTCCCAATAAACAAAGAACGTCCCTGGACGTTCAAAATAGGTCTAAAAGTAGTCTGTCCGTCAAGGACATATTTTAAACGTCAATGGACGTCCAAAATCCATCTTAATAAGTTAGTTAAGTGGTGACCAATCGATAACGTCAGTGGACGTCCAAAACGCGTTTTATACAAGTAATTTATTTCGGGACCAATTAATAACGTCGCTGGACGTCCAAAATACGTCTAATAGTCGTCTTTTCAATGTCTGTGTTTGGACGTCTTTTCAACTTTCATTTTCAACCTTAAGAGAACGTTGATTAGACGGCGGTCATTACGTTATTTCAACGTTGAATCAACGGCTAAATGTTTACTGGGTTGTACCTTTTAAAATTACATTTGCACTATTTGTATCTTTACTGACCAACGATGTTGCTCTATCATACTTTTTTTCTGAGTGTACCTTACCTGTCTAAACTCTATATGAACAAATGGCATCAAATTCTCACAGCAATGTTCCATGAGCTTCTTCCCAGAACAATAGAGATGGTTACTACAGGTTAAAAGAAAGTTTGGAGTACTATGAAGCAGGACTTCTCAGTTTAACCAGATTAACGTAAGCCCAGTATCAAGCCTGTCCAATAGGAACAGAGCTGATGGTGATTCCTGTAGGATAATCCTCAAATTTGGGCTTAAGTTAGTTCGCTAACTGAGAAATCCTGCTTTGTATTATACCTCACAGACTCCATAGATTTTTGAATCGCATGCTGGGATCCAACCGAAAAGCTGTGGTCAATTCATAGATCTGAGAACAGAGTCTCTGACATTTCCTTAAAGCAGAAGAGAGTCTGACCCCCCCTGCCTCACTCAGTTCCCCCTTCTCTATATATTTTTCTTCTTTTCCCTCACATTTCTTTCTCCTGCACTTTTCTTTCCCTCCACCCACTCTTCTGAGGTCTTTTTTCTCTATACACTTCTTCTGTCTCTTGTCCAGTTTCTTTCTCCACATCCCTTTTCCTTTCTGTAGTCTGTTATTTTATTTTTTCCCCCTTTTCCATGCCCACCATCCCCCCAATTGTGAGTTTATCAGCGTTTATGATTCTGAGCTGGTTCTTTCTCAGTGTCTCTCTGTCTGACTGATATGTGTTTTTTATGCTGTATTTATTTATACATATTTGTAGGTGATGTGTTGTTGAAGCCTTGACTGTGCACCTGCGCCCTCACCTTTAATCCTTCCATCTCAGGGAGAAATGAGAGAAAAAAGAAGTAGAAAAACGAACAAAGGGTGATCCCCTAAGCCTTAGATACAAACCCCTGACTTCCTGTGTCCTTTTGCTTAAAAGATTAAGGACTAAAAGCCCTGCAGTCTAGACATCAAGACTGAACGTATTAAAACTCAGAAGCCGATAAAGTGGTTGTGGTTTTCAGTTTTCAGTTAAAATTAAGCTACACACATTGGACTGTGAAGCAGAGGGGAGTATCTCTAAAAAGGCATTTTTAATACGTTGTTTAAACCAACCCCACTCGGTTTTTACAGCTGACGTCGTAAAACAGCTTTACAGAATTCCAGAAGTGATGCATAGGCCGGTCAGGGTGGCCATTATTTTGTGGAAGATATACTATCCCAAAACTGTGATGAACAATATTATTGTCATTTTGAAACCATATTATTTCATTGATATATTGGTGATATAATAGCATACTAATAAAATGACCATGAACTTTTAGCAAAATACATATTTGTTAAGAATATTCAGACAATGGAATTGGAATTTAAAAATGTGTAAATATTTTAAAATAAATCAAACAAAGTGATCAAAAAATCAAACAAGTAAAATGACAGTTTTTAAATATGTCGACATAACGGCCCCAGAACAGAGAGAAAACCCAGAGAAAAGAGCAGAGTCATAGGTTAAAATATTGGTGATGTTCATTCTTATGTAAACAAACACCCAAGTAAACACAATGGATGATATTCAGGTCAGCAAACATTATCAAGGAAATGTCCAAATCTTGTACAATACGTTGATAATGTAAGCATTGTGAGAGGCCTAGATGCCGGTATGTGCTGTCTACCTTTGTGTTTCTCTCATATGCACCTGATGGATCTGGCTTGGAGTTTAAATGTTCTCCTCAAGCGGAAATTATATGCCATTTTTGTGCCCATTACAATGGAGATGCGTGCATAAGTGTGGGTTATGGTGATAATTAAGGTTATGAAATGAGGAATATTCATTTAGACATGTTGTGTATAATTAGAGGTAATGAACCTCATCCACTGTGATATGGATGAGAGGAAGTATAGTTTTGAGGGAGAGAGTGCGAATAGGGCGAGGCCAATAGGGGAGACAGAACCACTGTGTGACGGTGGTCAGTGGTCAATAATGGCACCGCACTGATGCTGGGATAAAGACACCATTCAATGTTCACAACACAAAACATAAGCCGTCGCAGTGTCTTGGATGTCACGTTAAATGCATGAAAATATAGGTTTGTAAACAGTGTAGCTGTGAATGTGTAAAATCGTCTGGAAGTTGTACGTGGTCTCACATGGCACTGAGTTCAACATCAGGTCAGGCTGAGTGTGTTCTGCTCGACTAGAACTCAGATGGAGACACGCAGGAGATGGATAAATGAGAAGGAGGAGGAATGGATGGATAGACTCATGGGATGAGTGCTGTGAGGTCTGGAGCCCTGGAATGGACATGAACATGAGGAAAGACAGCACAGTTTCCACTTACAGCTGTAAAGAAACCTATAAATATAAACCCTTTTAGAACAGTAGAAATCTCAGAAACGTTAGACTAATTTAACCTATGGATTTAAATGCAATGCTCATGATTTTAGTAAGAAAATTCATTCCTTCATTCATTATCTGTAACCCTTATCCAGTTCAGGGTCGCGGTGGGTACAGAGCCTACCTGGAATCATTGGGCGCAAGCTGGGAATACACCCTGGAGGGGGCGCCAGTTCTTCACAGGCCAACACAGACACACACACACACTCATTCATACCTACGGACACTTTTGAGTCGCCAATCCACCTACCAGTGGACTGTGGGAGGAAACAGGAGCACCCGGAGGAAACCCACGCAGGCACAGGGGAGAACACACCACACTCCTCACAGACAGTCACCCGGAGGAAACCCACGCAGGCACAGGGGAGAACACCCCACACTCCTCACAGACAGTCACCTGGAGGAAACCCACACAGACACAGGGGAGAACACCCCACACTCCTCACAGACAGTCACCTGGAGGAAACCCACACAGACACAGGGAGAACACACCACACTCCTCACAGACAGTCACCCAGAGGAAACCCACACAGACACAGGGAGAACACACCACACTCCTCACAGACAGTCACCCAGAGGAAACCCACGCAGGCACAGGGGAGAACACACCACACTCCTCACAGACAGTCACCCGGAGGAAACCCACACAGACACAGGGAGAACACATCACACTCCTCACAGACAGTCACCCGGCGGAAACCCACACAGACACAGGGAGAACACATCACACTCCTCACAGACAGTCACCCGGCGGAAACCCACTCAGACACAGGGAGAACACACCACACTCCTCACAGACAGTCACCCGGAGCGGGAATCAAACCCACAACCTCCAGGCCCCTGGAGCTGTGTGACTGCGACACTACCTGCTGCACCACCGTGCCACCCTAGTAAGAAAAATGTTTTATAAAATTAAAATAGTTCCTTACCGTTTGCTGCTCTCCAGTCTGTTTACGAAGACCTGTGTCTGTAAATGAGTAAAAAAAAAGGGGTCTCAGTCCGATACGCTAGAGGCAGAGAAAATATTTAGACCTCCAGATTTTGAAAAGCATGAACCGAGATGAGGATATGGTTCTATTCCAGCTCCATGGGTGGGTAAAATACTGATTAATTTTTGCTGTTTCTGATGATTTAGTGTGGAACTGACTCCAAATTCAGGAGATGACTAACTGCATGAAAGTGAGCACAGGCTGAAAGTGCTACAAAACTAAACAACTCGAGTTACAAATAAGGTTCTGTTGTCATTCAAACAGTGAGTAGAAACTTACAGACGAGTTAAACTTCAGCCACATACAAACAACAGTCATGTTTTTTCCCCTCAAACCTACCTTTCCACCTTCTGAACTGAACGAATGCAGTTCCCCTCGATCGTGGCTGTTGCCTTTAAGGCTGGATTTGAGGCTGGATTTGAGGCTGGATTTGATGTACAAAATGAGGTGGATTTTAAAGTTGGGCTTGAGGCTTGAATTGAAAGGCATTAATAAATGACTGTGGGGAGAAAAACAAAGGCATCTATCTTGTGTGAAACACTTGATCAGAATGCACTGCCTTATAAATATTCATTCATGTCAGGAGTAATTTAACACCAATTTCTGTTTGAATGGCCAACCTGAGGAGAATTCAATCAGATGCTAATTTATACACGGGAACAGCCTATGGGATCACACACTTGTCACGACCGGCGGGTATGAGTGGCCACATACAGATACAGCTCTAGTCATCCTGCAGGTGAAAACAGATTTCACATTCAGTTACTAAACACTCCTAATATATAATAACTATATAGCCACCTCTTCATCCAACATTTCCTCCGAGTACATCTCCCCTCTTTGCTGTGATAAAAGCTTTTACTTCTTTGGGAAGGCTTTACATTTAATGCTTGAAAACTGCTGGGGGGATTCAGCCAGTGAAATCAGTTTAATTTTGGAACATAAACACCACATCAAGTCTTCTAGCGGACCCTGGCCATGGCCTTCACACCCGTGATTCTACAGATTTAAAAAAAAACCCTGCTATGAGGAGGTGTCTCGATATGTTTGGCTTGTGCTGTTAAATGTGTAATTATATAATTCCATAAAGCTTCTCTGAACTGTCCTCATATAAGACTTTGTAATTTTCTGTAATAAAAATAATGATCCATTATTAAGATAATCACCTCTCCATAACCTTATAATGACCTTGCCCTTTGAAAGTCCATAAATTGATTTGTTTTTTTCAGTAATTGCTACTTTGTTATTGTTCAGCAGGTCATCCGTTCAATCTGAGAAACAAAGACTAACATCTGACCTTCATACTGACCCTCGGAGGAATCCTGTCTTTTTCTGGAATTAGGTGTTTCCTCTAGGGGGCAGTGTTTTAGCTCCGATATTAGCTCAGAATACAGAGTAAATCAAAGTTATTGATCAGCATGGACTGAGTGCTCCTGATCCTGCTGATAGCCACTCAACACTGAATTAGAACTCACTGCAGGTGTGTGTGTGTGTGTGTGTGTGTACCTAGGTGGATTTAGATACCTAGTCAAGGTTCCCTCCCATAGATCCGTTATAGGTTAGGACTTCAGGAGCTGAACTAAAGGCCTTACAATGTAAATTAATTACCAGCTCCATTAAGGAAAAGGGAGGAATCACCCAATGACAACCTGATTTACAGTAAGTGAAAAACCTGATAAACATGTACGACAGTGGAACTCATTAGACGGAATCTGGTCCAGGTCCAGAACTATATGGATATATTTATTATGCACAGACAACAAAACATCAGTGAGGGAAAACTCTCCTTGTAGTTCATCTAATTTGGGTGTGATCTCCTTTCATTTGAAGTGATATCTTTCATCACTCAGCAGACTGTTAGTTTGAAGTTATGTTCAAAAGGTAATGTCAAATTCCAAAACTACCATGGTATTTTCAAATGGCTGTGTACAAAGAAAAAGAGACGTAGACAGGGAAAACCGCTGTTTAAGGATAAAGGGACTGAAGAATCAAATAAATCATATTTGATCTACAACTTTCCTGACACTCTCAATGCACTATGTCCATAAGTATGTGGACACTTGATCATCCAACATTTCCTCTGAAATGAATGTGTGAGAGGAGGTTATACCACTTTACTCTCTCTAATCTAAGATAATAATAAAAAACATCCACATTTACTTTAAAAGTATGTAGTTAAAGACTTGTTTGCTGATAGATTTAACAGTGTGTTGCTGAGAATGTTTCCTCACAATTTGCTAGCTCCCCGTTTGTCTGTGCGCTGGAAAAAGGTCCAGTGTTTGTACGCAGCCCTGGCTTAGTAAATGGAGAAACATACAACGGCTCTCAATCTGAAATGGAGCAGATGTTTTTTTCTGGGCATCGCTGGCTGAGCCACAGCTGAGAAATGGCCTCTGGAGGCATTTGGATGGTGGAGAGACCTCCAAATGTTGAAAAGCATGAAAAGAGAAGAGGACGTTGCTCTATTCCAGCTCCATATGTGGGTAATATTTATTTATTTCTGTTGTTACAGTTACATTACTATAGATACAGCTGATTCCAAATTCAGGAAACCGCTAACTGTATTTAAGTAAACACAGAACAAGAGTGCTACAAAACAAATGAGTTTCTGGGGTAATTTAAACAGTGAATAAAAACTTACAGAAAACGTACACTTCATCCACGTATAAACAACAGTCGGTTTCTTACTCAAAGCTAACATCCCACCTTAAAAGATGTGGTTTCTGAATGAACACAAACAGGAGGGGGAAGTTTGTTTTACTGCAAGAACAGTGGTTCTCCAGTATTGTATACATTGCCCTTAACTATACTTGGTGTGTAAATACACCCGTTTTGTGTCTCGATCAAATGACCTTTTGCTCCTGTGAGTTTCCTTGTTTTTCCTTGTTTTTTTTTTCCCCTTTGCGAGTATGAAGCAGGTGTTCAGTGTTTAGCCAAAGAGAAATGTCAGAGAACTGCTGTAATCAGAGAAAAGGTTCAAACTGAGGGGGTCCAATCATGCACAGCTATGCATATATTTACACATAATCAGCTACAAAAAATGCTCCCACTGTGAAATACCTATCACCAGATGTTTCACTTATTTTGTCCATTTTAATATTGTACCCTCAATTTATTTTTTTATTTTTTTATTTAATCCATACACAGTAAATTGGCGGCACGGTGGCGCAGCAGGTAGTGTCGCAGTTACACAGCTTGTGGGTTGTGGGTTTGATTCCGGCTCCACGTGACTGTGTCTGTGAGGAGTGTGGTGTGTTCTCTTTGTGTCTGCGTGGGTTTCCTCCGGGTGACAGTTTGTGAGGAGTGTGGTGTGTTCTCTCTGTGTCTGCGTGGGTTTCCTCCGGGTGACTGTCTGTGAGGAGTGTGATGTGTTCTCCCTGTGTCTGCGTGGGTTTCCTCCGGGTGACTGTCTGTGAGGAGTGTGGTGTGTTCTCTCTGTGTCTGCGTGGGTTTCCTCTGGGTGACTGTCTGTGAGGAGTGTGGTGTGTTCTCCCTGTGTCTGCGTGGGTTTCCTCCGGGTGACAGTCTGTGAGGAGTGTGGTGTTGTATTCTCTCTGTGTCTGCATGGGTTTCCTCCGGGTGACTGTCTGTGAGGAGTGTGGTGTGTTCTCTCTGTGTCTGCGTGGGTTTCCTCCGGGTGTTCAGGTTTCCTCCCACAGTCCAAAAACACACGTTGGTAGGTGGATTGGTGACTCAAAAAGTGTCCATTGGTGAGAGTGTGTGTGTGTGTGTGTGTGTGTGTGTGTGTGTGTAGCCCTGTGAAGGACTGGCGCCCCCTCCAGGGTGTATTCCTGCCTTGCGCCCAATGATTCCAGGTAGGCTCTGGACCCACCGCGACCCTGAACTGGATAACAGCGCTTACAGATCATGAATGAATGAATGAATGAACACAGCAAATTCACCAGTGTTAAATTAACATTATTAGTGTTGACAAGTTTCCTTTTTTACACTAATGGTGTTGATTTAACACTTGTGAATTTGTTGTGTAAATAAAAATAATCAAAACATTGAACATTTTGTTGTTTTGTTTATTAAATGAACTAATAATCTATAGTTAATGTTGGTGGACATCCAAAATCTCCAATGAAATGTATGGTCTTAATCAGGAGTTTATACTTTACAGCAGTAAGAGTCTACCCTACTGGGAAGACTTGACACTGGAGGCTGGGTATTGCTGCATGGATTTGATGGTATTCAACCACAAATATTTAATTAGGGATGGGAATTATTTCTGGATCCCAAATTCCATGACACCTCATCGCAAAGGTTTTGTACTGAGCTCTATCACTCCAGAGAATTTAGTTCCAGTGCTCTACTTGTCAATGCTGAGGACTTCTTAGCACTGTAGCCCACACTTAGAATTTGTCATGGTGACCCTAGGCTCATGTGCTGCTGCTCCACATTATCCAATTTCATGCTGCTTTAAATCCTGATTGGCTACAAAGTGATAATTGTTAGCAGTTACTAGCACACATCACATCATGGGAACACGTGACTTCTTTAGTTAAATGTGGTCTTTTACAATAAGAATGATAAGGTGAACAAGCTCCTTAATCAAGCAACTAGGATAATTAGACAGAACCTCACCCCAACCACACACCGGCACTGTTAATGACAGAGGAAATCAAATGCACACTACACAAATAAATACAATGGATATTGGACCTGACATTCTTCTAAACATACTCACAGCACTGATACCTTAATAAACTTTACAGACCTTAATGAACCTTAATAAATATACACTGTAACTCTATAAATATATATCTGGGTCTAAACGCAGCTGTGTTGGTGCCATCATCTCCTAATCAGTGCACTGCTTCTGATTAATTAATTAGAAAACTGAGCCTAATCTAATTACAATTTCCAGAAAAGTTGGAACATAATAAAAACAAGAAATTTGTAAATGCCTTTGGAGGTAATTTCAATGACCAAATGAGACCATTTTGACCATTTAGAATTTGACACCTGGCCTTTTTACTTCATCCTCCCACATTTAGTTCTTAAAAATTTTAGAACATAGACAAACATCAAAAATGTACAAAAATATGTATTTATATTTCTTTATAAGCCTCTAATTTTCACTTTGTTATAACTATTCTTTCTCCATCTCTCCTCCCTTTCATCTATTCCACTCTCCATCCTTATTCTCTTCTGCTTTCTATCGCCTCTGTAACTCCTCCACACTCTCCCCCTCCTCCTTCTCTCCCCGTATTGATTAGATCAGTGTTGTGTTAAGCTGTTATTGATGTAGTTAAACCGTCAAGGTCAAAAAGATACAAGCTCAATGTTAATTCCTCTCTCTTAATAATAAAGATATTTTCATTTCAGAACAAAGCATATCTCCATATAATATAATAATAATATAATATAATATAATTATCTATCCATATAATAGATAGATAATAATATGAGTCCTGGATCTAAGCTGGATCTTTTTTTAAAGGTACATCAGTGGTGTTAAGTTCCAGCTTTGTTCTATTAAGCTATATTACATTGTCTTCTCCAGAAGGAGTGGTTTAATTTAAATATTTAAATATTATCATTTATTGTACATTCTCCACCAATCTGAAGAACCCTTTTATGATGCAAAGAACCCTTTAATCATGGAAAAAGTTCTTCAAGTGTTTAAGGGGTTCTATATAGAACCATTTTCTTTATTATTTAACCCTTGTAGAACCATAATTTTTAAGTGTGTAGAACTGTGTAAAAACAAAACAAAACAAATAACAAATCAACACAATTTTAAAATGTAAAATTCTAGAATAATAGTACAGTCATGTTCCCTAATTAAAGGTTCGGAATATGTACCCTTGAGTGTACCAATACAGTGACAGTTTTTCTAACAATGTAGGGACATGTCTCTACCAATATCCAGTGACTACTAAAGTGTCCCTTGCAATAACTGTAGACAACAATCCGTCAGTGTTTAGTCAACGTATTTGGTTCACAAACGGTTAACATAATGTACTCTACTATGGGTCCCACCTCCCAAACCCACAACATTTACAGGATTGGTTTTGTTGTTTCTTGTGGCAAACCAGTCTAACACAGCTTAACTCAAAACCTATCCCTAACCCTAAACCCAACCCTAACACTAACCCCCCACTTGCAGGTATCTGTCTTCATAACTGTAGGCTTATGTCTCTCCAGCTGGCTGGTCTCCATCCTACAAAGACATGTACTTACGAGGGAGAGACACCCCATCACGTCTCATGTTGACTGAGTAAGTAACAGTGCATTTTATTTTTAAATGAATTACATAGGTTATTATATGGAACTTTTGGCAACACTAAATGTGTGTGTGTGTGTGTGCTCAATCAGGATGCATCCAAAAAAGCAAGGTGGATATTAAGAGAACTGTGTTGCTCCAAAACCAAATCTCTCCATATACTTCACACACTGTTTAAGCCCAAGCCTGAATCTGGGTGGTCTTAAAGTGACAGTACATTCAAAAATCATAAAAACACACCAAAGCACAAAGTATAGAAATCACATGGATCATGCATAATACAAAATAAGGAACCCCAACCAACACATGCACCAGCAAACTTTGAGGTTTTGTCAGTTATATGGTTAATAATGCTGAAAATTTTTCAGTGTGATGTGATTTCAGTGGTAGCATGTTGCAGTATTCATATTTAACATACTTTAATTCAACGAGATCAGGCTGCAGAGTGGGGCTAATCTGTTGGTTGAATGGCCGGAGCTACAATAAAATGTGAATTGTGAATATACACCATTATTAGCATTAAACTGCAAATAAAGAGCACTAGAGGAGGTTATTGTGGCCACACTAATTAATGGATTGTCAAACACAGTTTACATTTTCACTTTAACCAGACATTTTTTTCTTGTACAAAAAAATGTTTTGGAGCTAAATGAGTTCTCTCTTTTTATTCTGTACACATGGTAAAACATTGGTAGAAATTAATTAACATTCTATAGCATTCATATTTAAAAGTATTTTCTGCCACTTCTATTACTTATAAAACATGAATAATCAGGTAATACACTACTACATCTCATTATATTTCTCACACTGTCTTTTCTCCCTCTTCTCTCACCCCCAATATTCCTCAAGTTCTCTAACATGCTTCCTTATTATTCACTTCCTGTTTCATTTCTCTCTCTCTCTCTCGCTGGTATTTTTAGTGATTTCCTGTCATGTCTGTGTAACATTAACCTTTATTAAATCTGTTTAAATGTGACATTATGGGATTATACGTTCAAATGAGAGAGAAAATAAGATGGAACAGAGAGAGAGAGAGAGAGAGAGGAGCAGAAAAGGAGAGAGTGATGGAGAGAGGATTAGAATCTGAAAGGGACAGAAAAGAAAAAAGAAAAGGAAAGATTTGATTTGAGTTGATTGATTAACTGATTATAAAACCATCCCCAGCCCACACATAGTCCACTGATATCCTGTACTTTTTCTGTAATGTGTGCAATGCACGTGCAAGTCTCTGAGGTCTGGGTTTAAGCTGGATTTCTGTGTGACAAAATTTTTATTATATTATTTACTGTTAATATTATTATTATTATTATTATTATTATTTATTTATTTATTTGTTTGTTTGTTTGTTTGTGAAAAACAGTAGAGTAGGAATAACTGTTTCCTGTAGAAAATAACATGTTTTATTTGATCTAGAACCCAGCTGAGACATTGGAGGACAGCTTAATACTCACTGAGGTGTGTGTGTGTGTGTGTGTGTGTGTGTATTTGTGTGAGGGGTCAAGTCGTTAATTTCACGCTCAGCTGGTGATGTCCATCTCTTTCACTTTCAGACTCGACCCCTTTTTCACTGGCCCTTTCACCTGTCTGCTAACCAGCTAAATGAACTGTCAGTCATCTCACATATGTGTGTGTGTGTGTGTGTGTGTGTGTGTGTGTGTGTGTGTGTGTGTGTGTGTGTGTGTGTTTTGATTTGTGGTGAAGAAGTAACAATCTGTCAGAGTGTCAGGCCTTGTTTACACCTGGTCTTATATCAGGAACATTTCCAGAAAGAGAATATAATCCTGAAAGTACAGGTGTAAACACTTGTAAAACTGATATAACTTTCATTAGGACGTGGACTGAAATGCATTTTATACAGATGTTTTACAAAAGTACACGCATCTATCTCTCCAAGCCAAATTCAGTAGCATAAAAACTCTTCTCTACTCTCTTGGCTTTGATGGAATTTGATCACATAAACATTTGTGAGGTCAGTTACTGATATTGGACGATTAGTTCTGGATCACAAAAGCCACTGCAACTCATCCCAGATGTATTCTGGGGATATGTAACTTTTGACATTGAGCATTGAGACATTTGGAGCTTATACACAGTGTCCACAGTAGCTGCAGCTTAAAGTAGCTGAACACACTCATTATAAAAGGTCAGTAATAATTACTTATCTTTATTATGATCATCAAAAAACCTTGGTTAGAGCATTTCTATAGTGCGTTATAAGTGATCTCAGTCACTGATAAATTAAGTCTGGATTAATAGAGCTGTCAATTGTAATGAGAAAATGCTAATTTGCTGCTGAAGGTGAGCTCAGCACCGACACAAACAGCAGAATGGAGTAGGAATGAGCTAAATAGGTATTCTGGGTTTTGTGTGTGTGTATGTGTGTGAGAGAGTGTTTTGCCGGATGACACAGATGGAATAGCTAATTGCAAAATAAATAAAAAATCAGGCTGAACTCTTTAAACTTTTCCCACCACCAAAGATCAGTTTTATTCTTATTAAGAATTAAAGTTAAAGAGAATAAATTACACAAGTGTTACTAAGTTTCCCTATGGGGCTCATGGTGACAAATGGTCAGATCAAAATGCTAAATCTACACACTGATAACCTCATAAATACAGAGTGTAAGAGAGAAAATGGACAGTTCTACAATTACAGCCTGTAATCCATCGGTTGCTCTGCATACTTTGTTTACCCCTTTCATCCGGTTCTTCAAAGGTCATGTCTCCCAGATGACCCAACAGAGCACTTATGATTTTGGTGGTGGATCATTTTCAGCACTGCAGTGACACTGACGTGGTGGTGGTGTGTTAGTGTGTGTTGTGTTGGTACTTGTGGATCAGTCACAGCAGTGCTGCTGGAGTTTTTAAACCCCTCAGTGTCACTGCTGGACTGAGAATAGCCTGCCAACCAAAAACATCCAGCTGACATCGTGAAGGACTAGAAGACAGCCAATCAGCCTGTAATTGTAGGCCTGCAAAGCACTCCTGTGTCACACCAGCACAGTGGAGCTGAGAGAGTGGGCAGGGAGTGTAAAAACACAGTGGTGTTCATAATGTAATGTTTTATATGCCCTCTCAGTTGAAGTAGGGGAAAAATTATAGACATGGAGTCCCTCATCCTTTAATAATTCCAGCAGCATTTACGCTCTGTGAAGGGCAGTGTAGCGAAGGATGACAAGGAAGAGAAAAGTCAAGGTGCTCTCAGCGGTGGTGGAATGTCAAACCTCCACTTTCAGTGACGTGTGTTGCCTGAACAGTTAAGTGGAGCTAGCGGAGATTCGACAGCACTGTGAGGTAAGTTGATGGCCTTCGCAGGGAAGAGTAACAAGAATGACTGGCAGGGGAGCTACCCCCAGGCTATATAGTGGGGGCACTACCGGATCACCTGATTAGTCTGTCTGTCACCTGCCAGACATGATGCCATTGGTGCTTGCAAGGTCAGTCACACAGAGGGCATTTCCTGTAATGAGAAACTGAATGAATGATGAGAGAAAGACACTGAAAACATCTTTGGTGACTGATTGACTGCATTTTGGAAAAAGGGTGAACCCTGTGAATTTTTAAGGAACTTTTCTGTATTTCCTGCATTAGCATTAGCTCAGAGTCCTCTGTGTATATTTATCTGGGTCATGCCCCAGTAGCTGCTGTGTCAAGATCAATTCAGTGTAGCCTAATAGCTTCAACCACAGAGGCTAATCTACTTACAGCCGTGCATGCGTGTGTGTGTGTGTATGAGTGTGTGTGTGTGCGAGGGGTGGTAAAGAGAGGATGATTAGAATAATGTTGCATTTTCAGCTGCAGCAATTTTCCATTATGTCTCTGGATATTATCAGTAATAAGTGACATTAAATATCATAAAACAAACAAACACACAAAATCCATATATTTATCCAGGTAGAAACAGGTCTTGCTTTGATAGCATCAGATGCCACTTTTTAGTTTTCATCATAATTTTGTGTGTTCTTACTGTGTGATGTGGCTTTATATCCAGTGAAATCTGCAGCAAATGCATCCATCCATCTATCTATCTATCTATCTATCTATCTATCTATCTATCTATCTATCTATCTATCTATCTATCCATCCATCCATCCATCTATCCATCTATCTATCTGTGTGCGTGTTTTTCAAATAAATGAGTCAGCAGGTGTATGGTGCATGTGTGTGTGTGTGTGTGTGTGTGTATTCCCTGGATTCTCTTGCTGCTAAGCACTCTTCTCTCTTAGCACTCCTCATCTCATAAGGGATTACACACACAATCAGACACACACGTGCAGGTACATGCACCAACACACACATTGGATCAACTATACACACATTACCTGACAAGATTAGGGGAGCTAACACACACACACACACACACTTTCTCTACTCTACTGAAGAAACATACTCAGATTACAATAAAAGAGAGAAAGAACAAAGGAGAAATAAACAGAGAAAGAGAAAGTGAAGGAAAGGTGTGAGGACCGAGTGACTGAGTAAAAGACGATGAGAAAGGAGGGAATCCGCCCTGAGGTGAGTGGCCACCTCTTTTTGGCACTGCTGGTCTCTCTGTCTCTCTCGCTCTCTCTCTTTATGTTTATATATATATATATATGGCAAACAATAAATGTGTGTGTATATATATATATATATATATATATATAAAACATGACTGTATATGTAAATGGAATGTTGAGTTCAGGAAATGTGGCAAAATTTCTGATGGAGGTAAAACATTTTCTAATTGTGTGTGTTCATTATAGTAATATTATAATCTGATAATCTGGTAGATTAATGTAATTAGATGTGGGTTATAATCGTGCATTTATTCTGTGTTTAATCTTTACTCTTTGAGGAGTATTCTACTCACATTCCTTTGAATATTCCTTTGCCTTTAGCACTTATGCTAATCATGCTAACAAGATTAGCCATAGAGATTTATAGTGTCCTAATATAAACTCTCGCTTTCTCGCTTTCTAATTTGGTTTTCACCCTATTTCTTTACCTGTTTCTCCCTTTCTTTTTCTCTATATTTTTGCTTTTCTCTCTCTCTATTCCACACCTTTTCTTTTATCCCTATCTCCTCCCATTTTTTGCACAATATGAATATCCCACTCCCATTTACACCATGTTATAAAGATACAATGTAAAACACACTTTGACCTCTGTATTTAACCCATGTTTGGCAGTGAACACACTCACACTAATGATCAGGGGCAGTCATGGGGATCAAAAAGGTGACCTTCTAGAACCAAGCCCACTCTGCTTACCATTAGGCCATGGCTGCCCCGTGGGTAAAGAAAGAGCGAATGAAAGATCCTGAATTATTTGAACAAAAATAACGTTCCATTAAGTTTCACTGAAACTAAAACACTTTCCTTTGTAAACTGATTGCAATGGACATATCAGGTTGTGTTCTGGTACATATGTGAATTTGTGTGTGTGTGTGTGTGTGTGTGTGTGTGTGTGTATGTACGTGTGTGTGTGTTACAGAACCTCCCCTTTTTATTTTTTACATCCTTCACACATGCTTCTATTCATTTTGTCAGTTCTGTGCATAATTATGGTCTCTTTTATTATCTTTGTGTGTGTGTGTGTATGTGTGTGTGTGTGCCTGCTTTGTATCTGCAGATGTTTCCCCAGATGTGTGTGTGTGTGTGTTTGAGTCTGAATGAAGTGAGATTACAGTGTAGAACAATAATAAGGGGAAATTAAATACAACTACAGTAAAAATCCTGTTGCTTCCCTTATATTTTTAAAAGCTGTTTAACTCATCAATAGATGTGTTGTAGTAAAAGGCGATGCCATCCTGCCGAAATACTGTGTAAATATAAACCCTCTTTGCTGTTTACATAATGTTGTCATTTTATGAACTAGCCAAGATTACCTGGAAATTTACATCTTTTTACATTTGCTTAATAATGTGTTTTTATTTCAGTTCAATTAAACTATGTTTTGTGTTCTCCCTGTGTCTGCGTGGGTTCCCTCCGGTTTCCTCCCACAGTCCAAAAACACACATTGATAGGTGGATTGGCAATTCAAAAGTGTCCGTAGGTGTGAGTGAATGTGTGAGTGTGTGTGTCGCCCTGTGAAGGACTGGCGCTCCCTCCAGGGTGTATTCCTGCCTTGCGCCCAGTGATTCCAGGTAGGCTCTGGACCCACCGCGACCCTGAACTGGATAAGGGTTACAGATAATGAATGAATGAATGAATAAACCATGTTTTGTAATGATACTGAGTACATAGTGCATATGTGACAGGGATGGTTAAGATTTACTGTAAGATGCAGTAAAATGAAATTATGTGATCTATTAATTCCACTGGAGATTTATATGACTGACAAAAGAATGTAGAAAATATTCCCAATGTTTTCACTGAGACCTACTTGATTGTATTTTGTAAACGTAAACGCGTTTAGAATTTGATACTTGCAAAAGTTAACATAAACTTAACTATGTACATTTGAATATAAATGATAATTCATAATTGAATATAAATTATATAAGAGGAGGGCGGCACAATGGTGCAGCAGGTAGTGTCGCAGTCACACATTTCCAGGGACCTGGAGGTTGTAGGTTCGATTCCCGCTCCGGGTGACTGTCTATGAGGACTGTGTTCTCTCTGTGTCTGCGTGGGTTTCCTCAGGGTGCTCCGGTTTCCTCCCACAGTCCAAAAACACATGTTGGTAGGTGGATTGGTGACTCAAAAGTGTCCGTAGGTGTGAATGTGTGTGAAGGGCTGGCGCCCCCTCCAGGGTGTGTTCCCACCTTGCGTCCAATGATTCCAGGTAGGCTTTGGACCCACCGCGAAAAAAAAAGAAAATTTCTCAACACAAATCTGCAAAGAATGAGGCCTTTCGCCATATCCTGTAAATAATCTGGAGACATTTGGAATGGTGGAAAGCACATTGTTTAATGTGTGTGATCTTCAAGCCCTCAGATGGCACTGCATAAGAAGCTCATAATTACAGCCAGGAGTTTGAGTGTACTTTGGAAAATTGTCGTCACTTATCACTGTCGACCTCTGCATCAGCAAAGCTCTATTACACAAGGTGAAACACTAATTCTATTCAAAACTGCTGCTGGGTTCTCTGGGCCTGAGATGTATGCTCTGGTCTGGTTGCATGTTTCAGCGTGTTTTGTGGGGAAGAAAACAGGTGTGGAGTTTTCTGTGCCAATGATAAGTGAACATCCAAACTGTTGTCAGTGACAGGTTCAAAAGCAAAAATCTGTCATGGTTGGGTGTTCAGCAGTGCCCATCATATAGATGACATGCATATGTGTGAAAGTACCACTGATGTGGGGTTGTATATTGTGACTCTAGAGAGACGACATGCTGCCATCAAGGTGACGTCTTTTTTTTTGGAAAGTTTATGGTGATTTCAGCGTACTGGGAATGAAGCAGTGTAGCTTCCTAGGTGCATAGTATGTGTGCATGGCTGGTCAGTGAAAACACTGGAACTCTTTCCTTTATCTCTCTGTCAATTAAGTGTGCGTGTGTATATGTGTGTGTGCTTGTGTGAGAGTGACTGTGTAAGTAGGGGTGTGTTTTTGTGTGTGTGTGTGAGTCTGTCTCTGTGTGTGTTTATGTCTCACTGAGCTTTTCTGTCTGTTATTGATTTACTTTAATTTAATCTCCTTCTCTGTTAGAATCACTTACACGCACAGTACCACCCTGATTTATCCCCTCTCTCTCTCTCTCTCTCTCTCTGTGAGTCTGCCTATTGTGTATCAGGCTGTTTGCTGTCTGTTCATACTCCCGCTTGACTGTCTGTAAAGCTCTTGTTTCTGTGTGCCGTCTGCCAGTTTGCCTGCTGTCTATTTGTAGGTGTTTTCCAACGTTAAAATAGAAGTTGTGCCCTCTTCAAAGTGTGTATTTAGACTTCCAGGTTGTGTTACTCATTTTCAAAGAGAAAATCATTTACAAACAGGAACTGTAAAAGAATTTAAAGGAATGTTAAAGAATTTAACGCTGTCTCCACACTTTGTACACAACAGTATAGAGCTCCTTTCGAAAATGATAAATGTGAGTTTGTTGTAAACACATGAAGAGGGTTTTTTTCCCCTGTTTACTGCAGGATGCTGTATTTTGTAAAATGCTGTAATAAGATATTTTCATCCACAGAGCTGCTGCACACTCACTGTTTTCCGAGTATTGCACCATTCTGTTTAAATCTCTAGCTTCTAGAGGAAATATCTCAGCAGAGCAGTGTTCCTGCTGAAATAAACAACACAAACTGAATATATGTCAACAAGAAAATATATTTTCAAATAGTAGAAAGACTGGTGCTCAATTTCTTTCTACTCAGTAATGCTGTAGTTGATGTTGTCTTGATTAATTATTTCCAAATAAACATAACACACCTTCTAATGAACGAGCTGCACACATTTTGGAAACAGTGTGTGTGTCTTCTCTAAAGAACTCCATAAAATGTAATGAGACACTAAGGAGTCTAAAGCCACCATTCACAATGCCAAGAACCTACCAGAGCAGTATGAAGCCCCCAGGCATTGGGCTGTGGAGCAGTGGAACTGTGTTCTTTGGAGTGATGGAGCTGCATCCAATACTAAGGCTCCACTACATCTAGAAAAATGCATTCTAAAGACAACAGAGATTTTACTGCAACAAAGAGGAAAAACTCTTGATTAATAGCCCTTATTTCAGAAGACATTTTGAAGGACCAAATGTCCTAGTCCTACTACTTCTGGCCATGTAGCGTATTTATACACTGATGCGGTGTGTGGAGGAGGCGAATGTGCTGAGTATATTTTGGTTTTGAGCAGATTTTGGAGTGTGTTCTATATTTAGCCATACACCTTTTGCATGAACAGCTATTTTACTCTCTCTCCCTCCCTCCCTCTCTCTCTCTCTCTCTCTCTCTCTCTCTCTCTCTCTCTCTGTGTCCTTACCTGGAACTTAGTGAGTTCATTAATATTCAGAAGACAAACTGAAACACACACGGCCGAAGCTCAGTCAGTCTCTTAGGAGCTCATTCCAGACCTCGCTCTGTGTGTGTGTGTGTGTAAGAGAGAGAGAGAGAGATGATACTACTATGTTTATCTATCTATCTATCTATCTATCTATCTATCTATCTATCTATCTATCTATCTATCTCTTCAGTACGGTACAGTACACTATGTGTCCAGCTGTTTTGGGACATCTGCTCCTTAGACATTTCTTCTGACGTGAAGTTGTAGTGGACCATTGCTGTAGGGCTTTGATGGAATTTAGCCACATATACATTAGTCATCAGTGTGGTCACCTACTGGTGTTGGATGATTAGTTCTGGATCAAAAATACTACCCCAAACTCATCCTGAAAGTTTTGATTTGAGCTCCATCATTTCAGAGATTCTTACTCAAACATACCATCACACCTTAAAAGACGTGGAGCTTCTGGATGCAAACAAACTGCACACAAACTGTTTATACACTGTACACCACAATGTGTGAAGCGTAATGCAGAATTCACTCATGAGGGATATTTAATTATTTTTGGGAATTACAGGGTACCTATGACGCTGCCTGAACTAAACCAACAGTTTTTACTACAGCCGGGGAAAGTGAAAAATGTGTAATATTTAATGTTCAAATGCTATACATTTCATGGATTTGGCTTGTAACTCACTCACTCGTGTTTAGCAGGCAGACAGTTCTCCACTAGGGGCACTATTATAATTTAATTAGTAGATTTTAATGTTTTATTAAAGTGGTTCATTTCAGTGATATTTTGTGGGATTCTTAGCCCAGTCATACTCATACCTCTAACACTGTGTGTGTATGTGTGTGTGTGTGAGAGAGAGAAAGAGAGAGAGAGAGAGCGAGAGAGAGAGAGAGAGCGAGAGAGAGAGAGGTCAATGTCACACATTTTTATATTACAATTACATATAAACAATTGCCACAGCAACACATTCAAAATGATCAGTGTTGTAACAGTCTCTCTATCTTTCTCTCTCTCTCACACACACACACACACAAACACACACTCACACAGTAGTATGCAAATGTTGTCAGATTTCTGAAACTATTGAAGTATTGTCTTCATACACTCACTCATCCATTCTTTTACACACTTCAAATATTTCTAATATTTCACTCTTTCACTCACTGATTCTAATTTTATTCACAGATTCACTTAGTCACATACATGCTTTATTAATTTTCTAATTCATTCTGTTTACTCGCTTATCCACTGTCTTGTTTACACTTTCATTCACTCACTGATTTTCCCACTTGTTTATTTATTTTTATTTATTCACTGATTCATTCACTTAATGATTCGCTCATTCATTATTTCACTCTGTCACTAATTCATTCACTTTCTCATTCAGTGCTTCGCTCATTAATGTACTCACTCATTAAACAATGTATTGAGTCACTCATTCATACTGAAAATAAAAAATTCAACCCTTACTCCTGTGATCCTTCATTTACACTCTCATTTATTTTCATTCATTATCGTTCACCCCCACATTCATTCTCTCATGCATTTACTAACTCACTCATTCACTTATTCAGTTACTCAATAACTACGTCACTCATTTACTGTCTCACTCATTCATTATTTTGCTAATTCACTGCCTCAAATAATCACTACCTCATTCAATAAGTCACTCACTTATTCACATCCTCACACAGTCACTACCATAAAGTGACTTAGGCACCTAACTGATTAATGTCAGTAGGTATGGCTAGTGCCACTGAATCAGTGCCAACTGGATGAGCTTACAGACTGCTTAAAGGGTTGTGTGCGTAACCAGTTCTTGATGATGGCAAAGTCCTGTATTCATGAGGGGTGCCAGGATCCTTAGTTTGGGTTTGCAGAGGGCTTTCCAAGAAAGGCAGGTGCTGTATACGCCTTGGAGAAGGGTGTGTGTGGGGTGGTGGTGGTGGTGGGGGGGGGACACGATCTTCTTAGCTGCACTCACGATGAGCTGGAGGGTCTTGCAGGTCAGGATGCTCTCTGTGGCACCTCTGTAGAAGGTACACATGATGGGGGTTGGGGCTCTAGCTCTTCTTAGCTTGCGGAGGAAGTAGAGGCACTGGTAGGCCTTCCTGGCCACTGTCTCTGTACTGTTGCTCCTGGACAGATCCTCCATCTGTTACCCAGATTGTTTTTTTTTTTTTATTCCTGTCAATTTCTTCTAGTCCAGTTCTCCTCTTGTTTATCCAGTGGGTCACTGCTATATGTGGTAATTTTTTTTTGTCTTGCACTCTTTCTAGATCTTTCTCTGCCTCTCTCTCCTTCCTCTCTCTCTCTAGTATTAGTGCATTTCTGAACAGGCCAGGGAGAAAATTGTGCTTTTATTTTCCCATTTCATTCGAATTACCTGTGTGTGACCAAGCATAAAAAGGTCAACATTTTGTGTGTGTGTGTGGGGGGGGGGGTCTGTGTGTGTGCCTGTGTATGCTTGTGTCTGGGCAGATTTAAAAGCAGCTGTTTTTTTAATGCAGGTTTTAGTATATCAGATAAAGGAATTATGGACATGGTGTACACATAAAGTAGATACATGCTGCTAATAGTAAAAAAGCACATTTGAATCTATGATTTCAATAAATCTCATTTCCTTCCTTTTTATTTTCTGCTTTGATAAATATGATTTTTCTGACCTCTTGTGGCTTCAAGTCACATATTGAACAGTCTCAGCCGCAGAAGCTCCGCCCACAAGTTTGTCAGGTACTTTCAGAGCGTTAATCTGATATCACTATCAGGATTCTACCAGTCGCATTCTGATTGGCTCTCTGCCTCCTCATACGCGTAATACCAAAAAAAGCAGACTTGTTATTGGTTCTTTTGTGTGTCAGTCAAATTTCTTTTACTGTTGTAGTAGGCGTTTCTTGCACACGCTGAGTCTGGCAGTACAAGACTACTCAAACTCTAGGACTTGCCCGTGTTCTTCTATTAAGTCTATTCTGTTGTACAATTATGACTCCGAATTGTTTTTAAATGACTCACCACTAAACTCAAACGCTCTCTTAAATGACTCACCATCACTCAACACAGGCTCTCTTATAAATGACTCGACACTCAGCAAAGAATCACGATTAAATGACTCACCCCTCAACCCAGTCACTCTCTTAAACGACTCACCACTAAACTCAGACGCTCTCAAATTACTCACCTCCACTCAACACAGGCTCTCTCTTAAATAACTCGACAACCAACTCAGACGCTCTCCTAAATGACTCACCACTCAACTCAGACTCTCTCATAAATGACTCACCACTCAACTCAGACTCTCTCTTAATTGACACACCACTCAACTCGGACTCTCTCTTAAATGAATCACTACTCAACTCTGACTCTCTCTTAAATGACTCACCACTCAACTCGGACTCTCTCATAAATGACACACCACTCAACTCAGGCTCTCTCTTAAATGACACACCACTCAACTCGGACTCTCTCTTAAATGACTCACCATTCAACTCAGACTCTCTCATAAATGACACACCACTCAACTCAGGCTCTCTCTTAAATGACACACCACTCAACTCGGACTCTCTCTTAAATGAATCAGCACTCAACTCGGACTCTCTCTTAAATGAATCACTACTCAACTCTGACTCTCTCTTAAATGACTCACCACTCAACTCAGACGCTCTCTTAAATGAATCACCTTCCATTCCTTCAATTACCTTCAAACTAAAACTGTTTTAACTAACTTAGACAACAAAGTTTATTTATTAAAATACAAATAATAAATAAATAAATAACATTTGTAGATGGCATTAGTGCGGGAAAATGAAGGGAAAACACACATCGAGGACTACTTCTGACCCTCTATGCGCGTCACACAGCCTCTGGTGTGCGA